>NC_061863.1:1595000-1680000 GCF_907164915.1 Impatiens glandulifera | reverse complement strand
AAATGTTGTACATTATTTAATTTTTTTATTAAATTTTGAAGTACATATCATCTATTTGATTAAAGAGAAACTTATTTTACGTGAATTTATTCCTACAAATACATTACCACAAATTCTCATAACATTAAATAATTATTAAAAAAATCAAATTTATTTCAGAACACTAAATTCAACAATACAATTTATACTTCATGGATATATATAATATTAATAATATGATTAATAAGAGTAGGTCAACTAATGTTTAATTATATTGAATTGTTCAAAGCCTAATATATATATTTTATTATTTTATATGTATAACTAATTAATATATATTTTATATAAATAAATATAATAAAAATTGATTACTTCAAAAAGTTAAACATGTATCAAATTGTATTGGTTATTAAATTCAAACAAATGGATGTATAATTGATATACTTAAGTCTTGTTAGATGTAGTGGTTATTAGGTTCTTTTATAAGTTTTTATCCAAAACCAACCTATCATCTCAATCATATAATCAATCTTTTTACATATTGAAAATACTAAAATTATCCTTTATTTATATTTAAAAAAAATAAAATTACTATTTATTGATTTGTGTAGGGTTACTTTGGGTAAAAAAAAAATATGATTATCTTCTCATTAATTTGTGTAGCCTTGTAGATTTTTATTGGAGTAAATTTCAGAAGAAAAAAAAAAAAACACATTCCTCAACCAGGCCTTACAGTTACAGCAAATTGAATCTATAATAAAACTCTTCAAATAAAATAGCATAGACATCTTATTTTTTAAAAACTACACTCTTTATATTTAATATTTCTATTCATGTGTTTCGTTTGATTCGACGTTTATAAGTCGTGTAGAGCGTAAACTACTGCTACAATAACTTTGTGTAATAAATTTATTCACAAAAAAATTAATCAAACACACTTCTTTTGTATTTAAACCCAACTTTCTTTCAACATCTCTCCTCACTCCTAAGTGTTTAAGATTATAATTTAAGCGTTTACTTTTCTCATCATTTTTAAATATTTATTTATTTATTTTCTCTCATCTATTTTATTCATTCCCTCTCATCTACTCAATCTTTTTAATTATTTTATTCATTCTCTTATTTATTTTATATATTTATAATATTTTTTATATATTTATATAAAATTATTATAATAAAAAACCATACATTTAAATATATTTTTATTTATTATTTATAATATATATATCTTAATATATAAAATATGAAATATAAATCTACTATCATTTTTCTATTATAATTATAGTTTCATAAATTAAATTAGTCTTAATTAATTATTTAAAATTATATATTATAATAATATGAGGAGGGCTAAAGAGTAATGAATTAAAAATTAAAAAATTGAGTCAGAGAAATAGAGTGTTAAAAAGTGAAAAATATATATAATAATAATAATAAATTATTTTCTTTATTCATATCATTTATTTTAAAATATATTATTTTTTAATTTAAGTCATTTATTAATAATTAAAATTATATATTAACAAAAATTTATAAAAATTAATATAATTTATTTTTAAATATATACTATTTTTTAATTTTAATTATTTATTAATATTTAAAATTAAATTAGTAAATATATATAATATTATATTATAAATAATATTATAAATATAAAAAATAAATAAATTTTACGTATAATTTATAAGCGAGAATTTTGAAATCATATCAAACCGTATTAGAATAAGTTGAATAAGTGAGTGTGACTAGCCAATCATCTATCTTCTCCTCTAAATAAAAATAAAAATAAAATAAAAATTGATATATCCCTCAGCCATCATGTATTTCAATCAAAGAATAATAGATCGGGTAAAAAAAATCTGTTGATAACTATTTTGATAATAGATCAGGTAAAAAAAATAAATGTTTGAGGGAAAAATATCATTTAAATCTGTAACTGATTTATCTTCCTAATGATAATGGGCAGCAACCTGTAAAATAAGAGTATTATAATTTATATTTAAATAAATCAAATATAAATAGACACATTTATAATAAATATATCTTCTGCTAACGAATGTGGTGTTCCCCTGTTGCGAACTAATCAAAACTCAGCATTATTATTATATTAATAAATTAAAACTGGGTTAAAAGGAAAAGAGAGAACCCGGAACCCGTATTTTATTATGGGTTCAGCAGAAATGGAAATGTGAAGTTTCCTTCGCTTCATTCCGTTTTAAATGACCATTGAAAATATAGTCTACACTGTTTTACATGGTTGTCCATGTAAAACTGATTGATATATATTCACTGTTGAGTGAAGCAAACTTAAATTGACTCTGATTTATAAATTATGTTTATGAATTTATTTGTGATGTATTTAAATGATTAAATAATAATTCATATAATTTTATTTTTAATATATATAAAATAATAATTATGAATTAATATAATTTTATTTTAAGATTAGTTTAAAATAATAATCATAAATTATGTGATTTAAGATATTTAAATTATTTTTTATGAATGATTATAATTATATGTTATAATTGTGATATATTCAAATGAATTTGTACAAATTATTTTTTAATGTATATATTTAAATATTTAATATGCACAAATTTTTTATAATGTATTAAAATATATTTTGACAAATTATTTAAAATTTTATATAATTATATAATTATATATTAAATATATACATATAAAAACATATTTTTAATTATTTTTGAAAGATATTTAAATAATTTTGTAAATATATTTAAATAAATTAGTAAAATAAAAATATTTTTTTTTTAATATATTTAAATAAATTTAAATATTATAAAATTTATTTTTAAGATATTTAAAAAAATATTTAAATTGTTTTATATTTTATATAATTATATATTAAATGTATATAAATGTTCATGTAAAACCATTAACACATTTATGTAAAAACATTTATACGTTCATGTAAAAACATTTATGCCTTCATGTAAATCTGAAAAAAAACAAAAAAAAACAAAAGGTGAAGCTTGTTTCACCTGAGTATTTACAACACTCAAATGAATGAAACAAGCACTACCAAGTGAAACTTGCTTTACTCAATATTTACAGCGCTGAAAGAAGTGAAGCAAACTTCACTTGATATTTACATTTGTAAGATATTTAAATTAATTTATTTTAATTATTTTATATGACTATATATTAAATATATATATAACAACATGTTAAAAAAAATTTATAATATATTTAAATAAATTTGTAAAACAAAATATTTTTAAATTTATTTGTAAGATATTTAAAAAAAATTATTTAAATTATTTTAAATTTTATATAATTACATATTAAATATATATAAATGTTCGTGTAAAATCATTAACACATTTATGTAAAAACATTTATATGTTCATGTAAGAGCATTTATACCTTCATGTAAGTCTGGAAAAAAAAACAAGCACTACCAGGTGAAGCTAGCTTCACCTGGAGATTTACAGTACTCAAATGAGTGAAACAAGCACTACCAGGTGAAAATTGTTTCACTCAATATTTACAACGCGGATAGAAGTGAAGCAAACTTCACTTGATATTAAATTTATAAGATATTTAAATGAATTACTTTAATTATTTTATATGATTATATATTAAATATATATATATATATATATATAAAACATGTTCAAAGTTTTTTATAATATATTTAAATAAATTTGTAAAAAAAATATTTTAAAATTTATTTGTAAAATATTTTTAAAAAAATTATTTAAATTATTTTATATTTTATATAATTATATATTAAATATATGTAAATGTTCATGTAAAACCACTGACACATTTATGTAAAAACATTTATGTATTCATGTAAGTCTAAAAAAAAAAAATAAGCGCTACTAGGTGAAGCTAGCTTCACTTGGGTATTAACAACGCTAAAATGAGTGAAACAAGCACTACCAGATGAAGCTTGCTTCACTCAATATTTATAGCTGATAGAAGTGAAACAAACTTCACTTGATATTTACATTTGTAAGATATTTAAATTAATTTATTTTAATTATTTTATATGATTATATATTAAATATATATATAACAATATGTTCAAAAAAAATTTTAATATATTTAAATAAATTTGTAAGACAAAATATTTTTAAATTTATTTGTAAGATATTTAAAAAAAATTATTTAAATTATTTTATATTTTATATAATTATATATTAAATATATATAAATGTTCATGTAAAACCATTAACACATTTATGTAAAAACATTTATATGTTCATGTAAAAGCATTTATATCTTCATGTAAGTCTGCAAAATAATAAAAAAAAAACCAAGCGCTACCAGGTGAAGCTAGTTTCACCTTGGTATTTACAACGCTAAAATGAGTGAAACAAGCACTATCAGGTGAAGCTTGCTTCACACAATATTTACAGCACCGATAGAAGTGAAGTTCACTTCACTAGGTATTTAAAAAAATAAAAACAAGCGCTACCAGGTGAAGTTTGCTTCACCTGATAGCGCTTGTTTTTTTATTCTTTTGCAGATTTACATGAAGGCATAAATACTTTTACATGAACGTATAAATGTTTTTACATAAATATGTTAGTGGTTTTTACATTAACATTTATATATATTTAATATATAATTATATACAATATAAAATAATTTAAATATATTTTTTAAATATCTTAAAAATAAATTTTATAATATTTTAATTTATTTAAATATATTACAAAAAAAATTAAATATTTTTTTTTTTTACAAATTCATTTAAATATATTTACAAAATAATTTAAATATCTTTCAAAAATAATTAAAAATATGTTTTTATATGTATATATTTAATATATAATTATATAAAATTTTAAATAATTTGTCAAAATATATTTCAATACATTATAAAAAAATTGTACATATTAAATATATAAATTTCATAATTTGTACAAATTCATTTGAATATATCACAATTATAACATATAACTATAATCATTCATAAAAATTAATTTAAATATCTTAAATCACATAATTTATGATTATTATTTTAAACTGATCTTTAAATAAAATTATATTAATTCATAATTATTATTTTATATATATATCAGAAATAAAATTATATAAATTATTATTTAATCATTTAAATACATCATAAATAAATTTATAAACATAATTTATAAATCAGAGTCAATTGAAATTCGCTTCACTCAACAGTGAATATATATCAATTAGTTTTACATGGACAACTTTATGTAAAACAGTGTAGACTGCCTTTTCAATGGTCATGTCAAAAAGAGTGTAGCGAAGAAAACTTCACTCATTTCTGTTTCTGCTGAACCCAGAATAAAATACGGTTCCGGGTTCTATTTCTTCTTTTCAACCCAGTTTTAATTTATTAATATAATAATAATACTGAGTTTTAATATATATTGACTTCAGCTTTATGCAATTTGAATGCCTTTTTCCTACTCCCTTGATTGATATGGACATATAGTTCTGATTTAATTATATATTTATATCACTCACCATTTACAATAAAACAAATTATATAAAGAGGACTGCCATAATTAATTATTATTTATAAATTGACGATACTCTGACACAAAGTGTGTGTTGTGTTTTTTACCGGGGTGAAAAGTAAAATTTTATTAATGTCATTTCACCCCCAAAAAAAAAAATTAAAAGAAAATTAAATATTAAATCTATCAAAAATTAGTAATTAGACGATCGACTTGTTTGATGAAAGAGTTTTTGAAATAAAACTCAGTTTTTATCCTAAAATTCAAACATTTTATCAACAATCAAATCAAATAATTTTATCATTTAAATCAAAATTATTCTATAATTTTATCATCTCTAAACTATCATTCTCTCACCTACACCATATCCTCTAAAGTCAAATGACAAATTAGTTCTCAAATTTTAAAATCCAATTTTTTCCTACTTTTTATCAAACAATAATTTTTTTTTGAATAAAACTCAGATAAAATCCAAAAAATTCATTTCTCAAACAATACCAATGAGTTAGTTTATAACCGTGAATACTGCATAATAAATATAATAACCATTTTAAAGAATGTATAAATAAAATCAAGAAATTAAAACATTTAGTATAAACTTGTTGACAAATCATAAATTTGAAAAGATTAACCATATAAAAAATAATAATAATTCAAATAAACTTAATACTATCAATTTATTCAAAATTTATTGTTTAACAAATAATTATGACGAATGTTTGTTTGAACCAGTTTCTATATGAATTTATATTATTTGAATAATTTTAAAAATTAATTATAATGTTTATTATTATTATTAATTTAATTATTTAACATCAATTAAAATATTTATTTTTATAAATCAATACTTTTTGAATATTTGTATACGAATTTTATATAAAAAAAATCATAACTTAAAACCTAATATATATTATTTAAATGCCCCAACTCCAAACAAAGCTTGGATATTAATTTTAAAATAATATTTAACTAATAAAAACTAAAATGTTGTTCGATGTATTTTGGGTTTTTCATTACTTTTCTCAACTTAATTTATATGCATTTTTTTTTGCCTTATAACCTTTACAAACAAACGGATAAGCATCAACAATTACACTGATTCATTAAGGTTATGTTAACCATTAAAATTGTAAAAAATATTATAATTTTAGTTCCTCAATTTATAATTTTAAAATAATTATATTTAAATAAATAAATTTAAAATAATTAAGTTAAGTCTAATACAAAAATAATTAATTAGGATTATTATTATAATAAATAATCACAATTAATTAAAATTAAGTTAAGGTCAAACTAAATAATTTGAGATTAAAAGTGTACTTATTTTATTCCAAATTAATTTCATTCTAAATTAATTTCATGAGGGATCAAATAAGTTAAATAAATAATTTGAGATACAAATTTTATCTATTTAAATCATAAATTAATTAATTAATTATTAATCTTAAAAAATATAAATTAAATTTAAAAAAATAAATATTAATATCAATTCAAAGATCAAACTTAGTCGATATTTTACCAAACAACTTGATTCAAATGCTGAAATAATCACATGAATTTGTCATAATTTCGCATATGATCATATGTTTGATCATTACTTAAATGATTGTAAATTCGAATGAAGACAAAATTCATTATTAATCTTTTATCTCAAATTCAAACCATTTGATTTTTCGATCAACTTAAGAAGCTATAAATAACTTCCCCGGCCAAGATAAAGACTAAGAGATCGATCACAAATCTCAATCCACTCTTACAAAAGAAATAGAAAAATTTATAAGTTTGTAAATTTTTTATGTAAAACTTTAAAAGGTTTTGGATAATCATAAAACTTTTTAAAGAGTTTAGTAGTGTGTTCCAACTGACTATATTTTTCTCAATAATTCTTAACGAATGTATTAGCATTTAAATAATATTTTAAAATTTTAAATGCAAAAAATATTAATATCTAGAACTTAAAAATTAATTAATTAAATAAAACATAATAAAATTAAATTTTCAAAAGAAATAGTCAAAATTTTATGAAGTAGATACAGTTTTTAATTTAATGGACACAGAGGATATAATACAAAAGTCTTTTTCAGAGTATCACAAAACATCGAACTCAATAGAATCTCTAAAAATGACATTTAAAAACCGTATACAAGTATATTATTGATTTTAAAATTTTAATTAAAATGATAAAATATTCAACTATATATAATTATTTTTAATTAATATAAATATTTTAAGTTGTGAGTTGCCCCAACCTCGATAGATGAGATCAGAGTCGGTTCCGAGTTTTGGCTGCCCCAATTTCGTTAGAAAAAATGTTGATTTTTTTTTTTGTTGCCTAAGTTAAGTTTAAAATATTAATAAAATAAATTTTGGTGAGATTTGAAACTATAACTAATTAAAATATCTTAATTTTTAACTTAAATAATTGTGATACAATATTTTATGTTTAAAAATATAATAAATTTAATTAACTACCTAATATTTTTATTAAATTTCAAAAATCTTTAGGAGGCTTTTTCAAAGGTTTTATTGAAATAAAACTTAAAATATAATTCATTTGTCCAATATAAAGAAAATAAATATTTAAAATAACTGTAGCAAAAGAAATCCGAAAACCGGCCTAACCACGCCCAAGACAAATGAACAGCTTAGATGCTTATGAAGCTCCCCATCTCGTGGGCTTGGGCCTTTTTGTCATTTCAACTTTCTGCTATTTTTTCTTTTTATTTAATTTTCTCTTTGTTGAAAAAATAAAAACTATTTTTTTTTAAATTAGCATACTACAATTCTAATTGTCTAGTTATTTATTATTGATTAGAGTTTAAATGTCAAATTACAGTTTTTTTTTATAAAACCCATTTAATAGCATTTTTTCCTATTAAAATTATAATTTTGAATTAAGCTACTTCTATCTCCATGGTATATTGGTATATTCAAAGGAGGCCGAAGAAAAGTAATTGATTTACACCGCTGAAGCTTATCGTAGACGATGATAATATTTCATGGTACAACGAATCTAGTAGTAATTCTGCATTTGAATTACTACACATTAATGACAAAGATATTTTAATCTTATCATCGAGTTTCAACAGAAATAGTAGAGTGATAAAGAAAGAATTCTTAAAATTTTAAATTGGGAAATAATAAAATTGTTTTTTGTTGGTTTGAGATATGATGTAGAAATTAGATTAAAAAAATTATTTATATTGTTGAAAAAATAATCTGTCATAAAAAATTAACCATTAATCATTGAACCATCGTGTTAACATTAATCGTCTCTTAATTACATTGTTTTTCTAATGACTAATAAATTGATAACAATAATCTGAATTGAGGCTATAATGACAATTAATAATATTAATTAATTTAATTTGTTATTTTATTCTCGTACCATTAAATTTTAATTAAATAATTAAAAAATTAATTAAAATAATATAATTATTTAGATCAAATTTCATTTTACTATATTTTTGAATTTCGTTTAAATTATTTTAAATTTTATTTAATTTTATCTATTTAAATTCTCATTTTTATTCATTCATAAAAATGTATGAATTAGTCTAAAATTTTAACAATTTGAACCATATTATTATGTTTTTATCGTTTTATATATAAATTTATTAATTAAAGAAAATGTATGAATTAGTCTAAAATTTTAACAATCTGAACCATATTATTATGTTTTTATCGTTTTATATATAAATTTATTAATTAAAGAAATTGAATATCGTAATTTTTATTTTTTAATAAATAATACCATGTATATAATAAGTTAACGACTTATAAATTTAACAATAACAATCCACATATTATAAGGTTCAAAAAATAAGTAAATTCAAGTTAGTTACTCCTATATTATTTTAATTGACATGTGACACTCAAATTAAAACATTAATATAAAAAATTCAAATCAAACAAAAAAACCATGCATTAACGACATGTTAGTTATGGTGCAAAAAGTAAAAGTTTCAAAATTTGAAAATTATTATTAGCCAGCCTTCGAACTATCCATAAATGAAAAAAATTAAAAAAATCTCTTCGTCGTAAATATCAGAAACTTTAATTCAATCTCTTTCGAAGGCGCATATTTTAGAGATACGGTCGGAATTTACTAACACTCTACAAAACCCTGTATTATTAAAAATTATTTTACGTCCTTCAAACTCACAAGAAGGTTTTTCTTTGGGGAAATTAAACTTTAATAATATCAGTTTGAAAAAAAATATATATACATGAACGAGAGTTTACATACTTATACATATATACCTTCATGAATAATGATTTAGAGAGGGACAATATTTTTTATTTTTTATTGGGGTTTTTTCTGGAAGCACACTTTGTGCAAAATACCTTGGAAAGCTCGAGAAGCGTGTCCTCTCTCACCGAATAACGCGAAGACGTAGACTACATATGTCTGTTTGGTAATGTAGAAGGCATGATTTCAGAAAAAATGCAACACTTGAAAAAAAAAATTATGTTTTTTTTTGAAGGTCCACCGATAGATTTAGTATAAATTTGTAGCAAATCCCTTCCACAAAAACACTTCAATTTTTTTTTTAATTTTTTTGGAAGGAATAGATTTAGTCTAAATTTATCGACATATCCCTTCAGAAAAAAAAAAAAAAAACCAACACTCAATTTTTTTTTGTTTTTTGAAAAGGCCAAAACTAACAAAATTAGTCCAAATCTTTTGGCATTTCCCCTTCAATTATTATGCAGTTTTGGAAGGAGTCAAAACCGACAGATTTAGTCTCGGCATTACATGACAATACCGACATATTTTGTGCACCTCTCGGTATATGTTCTTATTTACAATAGATTTCTTCATTTTAGTATTTATACCAACATATTTATATATCTGTCGAAAAAATCTATCGATAAAAATCATATTTTTACTAGTGGTAGCTAATGTTTTAGAACAAATGGAATAGAAAAAAGAAAGGAATAATAAGCACTCTTGGTGCAAAATACCTTGGAAAGCTCGAAAAGCGCATCCTCTTTAAGGTCGAGATGCTCTTTACATTAAGAGAATTATACTCTATACAGGAAGAACAATAGAGTGTTTAGACGTGCATAGTTTGTCTCCTATATTTGACATCATTTCAATGGTCTTAGAGACTCTATAAGCAATTTGTTTTTCCTCTAGTCAAACTACCGATTCTTTACAGTATGGTTTAATTAGCAAACAATACAAGTCTCTGAATAATTTCTTATGTGCTTGTGATTTCCAATGTAGTGTTGCACCTTAATTTTTCTTTTGGTTTATGATATATTTCCAACTCAAATCACATACCCATATGAGTTTTTGTTTTGATAATAGATTGCAATGTTACTTGATGAATAAGAGTGATGATGGGTAAGAAATCTACAAGATTCTGAATCTTAGGTTTAAAGATTTGAGAAAAAAGTAATGGCTCCTAGGGTGCCATCTACCCCTTTTGTATACTATTAACAAATGTTAAAATAGTCCTTAAACTCTTACAAAGAATATAATTTAACTATAAAGTTATTTAACATACTAACTAATTACAGACTCAATATAATTGGGCATTCCCAACTTACATATACAGTAATTAACATAATTCTGATATCCCCTCCTCAAGATGTAGATCTTTAAGATTCATCTTGTTCCGAAGTAGATAAAAAGGGCCGGAATCCAATGGTTTGGTAAAAATATCGGCTTGTTGTACCTTTGAATATACATGTTGAGGAAGAATAAAACCTTGCTTGAAATGATCACGTACAAGATGACAGTCTATGTCTAGATGCTTTGTACGTTCATGAAAAACTGGATTTTCAGCGATATGTATCGCCGCTTGATTATCACACCGCAGCGGAATTGGTAACTTAAGTGAAACATTCATGTCTTGTAGTAACAATGAAATCCATTTGAGCTCACAAACTGTTGTAGCCATACTTCGATATTCTGCTTCAGCTGATGATCGAGAGACAGTGTTTTGTTTCTTTGTCTTCCAAGATATTAGTGCATCACCATACTTGATACAATAACCTGTGACTGATCGTCGGCTATCAGTGCAAGTAGCCCAATCTGCGTCTGAAAAACTCTCAAGTAGATTGTTAGATACACAAGGATAAAACAACCCCAAACTAGGAGTCCCTTTCAGGTATCGCACAACCTGAAGGGCTGCATCCTAGTGAATTTGTAAGGGTTGATTCATGTATTGGCTTAACTGTTGTACGCTAAAACCAATGTCGGGTCGCGTAAAACTAAGATAAATCAAACGCCCAATAAACCGTCTGAACCTCTCGGGTTCAGATATCACAGTACTGTTTTTTTTCATTCAATTTAATCCCCTTTGTCATAGGAATTACAACAGGTTTACAACCTGTTAATCCTGTGTCAGCAAGAATATCTAAAACATATTTTCGTTGATTAACATATATTCCAGCATCAGTACGATATATTTCTAATCCTAAGAAATACTTAGCATTTCCTAGGTCTTTAATTGTGAACCTTTTGTCAAGTAAATGTTTCACACAATTAATTTGATATAAATTGTCTCCTGCAATTAGAATATCGTCAACATAAACTAATAAAACTAAAAAGAAATCATTGGTTTTCATTGTAAACAAGCAATTATCATGAACAAATTGTATGAAACCATAATTTGTAAGACAATTTGTAAATTCTAAATTCCATTGTCTAGATGCTTGTTTTAAACCATAAAGACTCTTTTTAAGCTTACATACTTGACCTGTTTTAGCTTCGGTATAACCTTCTGGAGGAATCATATAAACATCCTCATTAAGATTACCATGGAGAAATGCGTTATTTACATCAAATTGTTGTAAAAACCATTTGTTAGCAGTAGTTAAAGCAAGAAATAACCGAACAGTTACCGTTTTGGCTACCGGAGAGAAACTATCGTGAAAGTCAACTCCATTCTTTTGGTTGTATCCTTTTGCCACCAATCGAGCTTTATATTTTGCTACTGATCCATCTGGTTCCAATTTAGTTTTGAATACCCACCTGCATCCAATTGACTTTTTTCCCTTTGGAAGAGAAGTTAAAATCCAAGTTTTATTTTCTTGAAGAGCAGTTAACTCCTCTTTCATGGCTTGCTGCCAATGATTAAATTTTGAAGCCTCTATGTATGTTTGAGGCTCTTTAATAGTAGAAATATTACCTAAACATTCTAGATAATTTTCTTTTTGGCATTTGAATGTGTAAGGAAAAGTATTAGGAGTATATGTTTTTTTATTTTTTTTAGATGAATCAATATTTGAACTCATCACATAGTCATTACACCATGCTGGTGGTTTTCTTTGTCTTCCCACTTTTACATGTTCATCTTGGGAAAAAGAAGTTTCATCTTGTGAAAAAGAAGTTTGAGAATTTTTAGATTGTTTTTGAAAATGAGTGTTTTCACTTTGGGGTTCAAAACTATTTTGATTTTCTGTTTGTGACTCTTCTAAAGTGTTATCTGTGTAAGTATCATTATCAGAATCAGTTTCAGAATCATACAAATCAAAAACAGTTTGGTTAGTACCAACATCATGATTAAAAGAATTTTTTTCTTTAACTTTAGATTTGTGAAAAGGGAAAATATTTTCATGAAAAACAACATCTCTTGAAACAATAATAGTTTCTTGTTTTAAATCAAAAACCCTGAATCCTTTTTATCCTGAAGGATAACCTAAGAAGACACACTTTGACCCCCTTGGTTCAAACTTTATTTTATTTGGAAAATTATTTTTGATATAACATAAACATCCAAAAACTCTCAAATTAGAATAATCTGGTTTTTGTTTATAAAGAATGTGATATGGACTATCCCATTCTAAAATTTTGGAAGGAATTCTGTTAATAACATGTGTTGCCATTAATATTGAAAATGGCCAGAATATTTTAGGCATTTTGGCCTGAAACATACATGACCGAGCTACTTGAAGAAGATGTTGGTGTTTTTTTTCTACCACCCCATTTTGTTGGGGTGTGTAGACACACGATTTTTGATGTAAAACCATTTTTCTTTAAAAAAGATTGACATTCGTTATTAACAAACTCACTACCATTATCTGTCCTAATAATTTTGACAGCCAAATTGAATTGAGTTTTGATCATGGCATAAAATTCAATAAATGTTTGGATAACAAGATTTTTGCATTTAATCATGTAAGTCCATGTGAATCTACTATAATCATCAACAATGGTTAACATAAAAGGACAATTTATAAGTGAATTTTCTTTGTATGGACCCCAAACATCCATATGAACAATTTCAAAACAGTGTGTGGTTTTAGAAATACTACTACTAAAAGGCAACCGTTTCAATTTAGAGACAGGACAAACATCACAATGAACAATATCATCTTTATTAAAAGAAAAGACATGCTTTAATGCTACATCAAACAAGTACAAGTTTTGAGATAGTTCTCCAGTTCCTATGGTGCTGTTGTCCTTAAGATCCTGCAATATACAACCAGTAGGCGAAAATTGACATCTAATATGATTTGTCTTAGTAAGTTTAGATACTGAAATTAGGTTGTATTTAAAGTCTGGAACAAGCATAACATCAAGAAGTTTCAATTTATCAGAAAGTATTACATTTCCTATTTGCTTCACATGTTTGGTTGTTTCATCAGGTAAAAATAAAGGTATATTAGCAACATTCCTAATTTCAATCATTCTATTCACATTTGAGCATATATGACAACTAGCTCCACTGTCAATAATCCAAATAGGTTCATTTTTAAAAATACCATGAACATTAAGACTACAAGCACCATTAAAATTAGAAGTTATATTAGGAGAAATTTGTGTACCTTCATAGTAATGTTCTTTACCTTTTCCTTCTGCAAGAAGATCTTTCATCATTTCTTTGAAGGCAGCAGCAATTTCAACTTTGCTGATTTTGATAGATGATTTTTCAGAGGATTCTGGTTGTTCTTCATAATTGGAGAATGGAGTGTCTGCCATATTAGCCACATTTTTTACCTTTTGATCTCTATTTCCCTTCCACCAATCTGGATACCCATTCAACTTGAAACAACTATCTTGATTGTGTCCTTCAGTTCTACAATAAGTACAATACATATCTCTAGAAGAACTTCCTTTGTTGTTACCTCTTCCCATAGATTGTCTTCCTCCTTTTCCTCTATTGAATTTTCCAGTTTTCTGTCCTCTTTGTTGCTCTATGTTATCCTTCAAAAGCATAGCGAAATTCTCATTTTGATCAATCATTAATGATTGAACTTCTCTTTGTCTCTCAATACTTAGCAACATAGCATATACTTTGTTAATGCTAGGTTTTGGATCCATCAGAAGAATCTGTTGTCTAACATTGTCATAATACTCATTTAGACCCATCAAGAACTATGTCAACTTGTTTGATGTATCTTGTTGAAGGACTAATTTTGTCATTTTGCAGCAGCAAGTACTTCTTGGTTCACAATCACAAGATGGAAGAGGTTCTAATACTAGAAGTTCATCCCATAGTTTCTTGATTTTAGAGAAATATTTCTCTAATGTTAATGGTCCTTGACGCAGATTACTAATCCCCTTTTGAATTTGAAAAGCTTGAGGACCATTATTCTCTTGATATCTTTCTTGAATATCATTCCAAAGATCTAATGCAGTTGTAGTAGAAGAGTAATTACCTTTAATTTCATCAGTAACTGTATTAAGGATCCATGAGCGGACCAAGCAGTCGACCTTCCTCCACTTATCAAACTCTTCTGGTTCAGTTGGAGCAATACATGATCCATCAATAAGCCCTAATTTCGATTTTGCTTCAAGGGCTAGTCGGATTCCACTACTCCAGCCTATATAGTTTGAACCGTTGAAGATCGTGGTGCAGATAATCCCTCATGGATTATCTGAGTTATGAATAGTCATTGTATCTTTGTCACGTTTCTTCTTTCCCATCATTATGACAGTTTCTTGAATCTCCTCTTTACTCGAAATACTTGTCGAAGAAGAATTCGAAGAAGGCGAAGAAGAATCAGTACCTGAAGAAGATGTTGTCTCAATATCTTCTGATTCTCCTTGTTCTTGAAGATCTTGCTCTGATACCATAAGAAATCTACAAGATTCTGAATCTTAGGTTTAGAGATTTGAGAAACCGTTTGAGAAAAAAGTAATGGCTCCTAGGGTGCCATCTACCCCTTTTGTATATTATTAACAAATGTTAAAATAGTCCTTAAACTCTTACAAAGAATACAATTTAACTATAAAGTTATTTAACATACTAACTAATTACAGACTCAATATAATTGGACATTCCCAACTTACATATACAGTAATTAACATAATTCTGATAATGGGCATACGATTAATGGTCGTGTGAATATACTAGGTGTGCTTCTATTTTAGTTCCTTGTTTATTGTTTAAAGATCGATATATTTGATTGTCTGAGTAAGTGAAATCTTTTAGACCAAAAAATTTATTTTTTTTACTATTGAGTCTAGTTGTAAAAGATACAGAGAACTTTAGCATTACCTACTTTCAGTTTCTGTTTGTTTTTGTGAATTTTCTATAACTTTTTCATATGAGAACTATGGAAATTGTGTTTTACATAATGAAATCAACACTTTTTAAATGCTCTCTTATGAACTGTCATGGTTACAAACAGACATAAACAAATGTATTTGTCTTCAGCGAAATAGAAGCTTTCATAAATAATCTATCGAATTAGATGTTCTGTGTACAAGATATTGACCCGTTCAATTGGAAAAGGCTCAATCTTAGGTACATTATTCAAAAGAAAACAAAGTTAAACTAAATAAAACCAAATAAATTTTATAAGTACTAATTGTTAGAATCTTTTGTCTAAATCTATATTTCTTAAATCTATATTTTTAATACTCTATGTCAATAAATTGAGATAAACATAAGTTGCGAAAACATACCTGAATCTAAAATGAAGAACAGTTCATTAAGTTGTTTTTCGTTGATCTTCGGATCTTCTCTTGATCTTGAAATCTTCTTGTTTTAGATCTAGACCTGGATCGAAATGTCTGATGTGTGTGAGGTTTAAGTCTTTCAGAAAAAGTCCTACACTTAAAAAATATTATGTATTTTTGGAAGTAGCCAAAACCGAAATATTTAGTCTAAATTTTTCGACACATCCCTACAAAAAAAGTCCAACACTTTGATTTTTTTTTTCTGTCTTTTTGAAGGACCAAAATGACAGATTTAGTCTTAATGTGTGTCATATCTCTCTAGAAAAAAACCCAACACACGGAATTTTATTTTTTTATTTTTTGAAAGGGCTAAATCCGACAAAATTAGTCCAAATCATTCGGCATTTTTCCTCCAATTTTTATGCGGTAATTGGAAGACGGAGACCAACACTTAAAAAAAATTATGTTTTTTGAAGGGCCAAAACCGACATATTTAGTCTAAATTTGTCGGCATATCTCTTTTAGAAAAAGTTCAACACATAGAATTTTTTTCAGTTTTTTGAAGGGCCAAAACCGATAAATTTAGTCTAAATCTGTCGGCATATCCCATTCAGAAAAAACCTAACATTCAATTTTTTTTTATATTTTTTGAAAGGGCCAAAACTGATGAAGTTAGTCTAAATCTTTCCGCATTTCCTCTCCAATTTTTATGTGGTTTTTTGCTTGCTTTTGTGATTTTTCTATAACTTCTCCGTAGGAGAACTATGAAAATTGTGTTTTACATAATGAAATCGACACTTTTTAAATGCTCTCTTATGGACTATCATTCTTAGAAATAGACATAAATAAATGTGTTTTTTTTTTTGCGAAATAGAAACTTTCATAAATAATCTATCGAATTAGATGTTCTATGTACAAAATATTGTCTAGTTCAATTGAAAAAAGCTCAATCCTAGGAACATGATTTAAAAGAATACAAAGTTAAACTAAATAAAACCAAATAAATTTTATAAGTAATAATTGTTAGAATATTTTGTTTAAATCTTTATTTCTTAAATCTATATTCTTTAAACTCTATGTCAATAAATTGAGACAAACATAAGTTGCGGAAACATACCTGAATTTAAAATGAAGAACGATTCATTAAGTTGTTTTTCGTTAATCTTTGGATCTACTCTTGATCTTGGATCTTCTTTTGATTTTGGAATCTTTTTGTTCTAGATCTAGACCTGGATCGAAATGTCTGATGTGGATGGGGTTTAAGTCTTTCAGAAAATTCCAACACTTAAAAAAAAATATGTTTTTTTGGAAGTGGCCAAACCGAAATATTTAGTCTAAATTTTTCGACACATCCCTACAAAAAAAAGTCCAACACTTTGATTTTTTTTTCTGTTTTTTGGAAGGTCAAACCGACATATTTAGTCTAAATGTGTCGTCATATCTCCTCCAGAAAAAACACAACACTTAGAATATTTTTGGCCAAAACCGACAAAATTAGTAAATGATTCGGCATTTCCCCTCCAATTTTTATGCGGTATTTGGAAGAGGAAGACCAACACTTAAAAAAATTATGTTTTTTGGAAGGCCAAAACCGAAATATTTAGTCTAAATTTGTCGGCATATCCTTTAGAAAACGTCCGACACTTGAATTTTTTTTTCTGTTTTTTGGAAGTACCAAAATCGACATATTTTTTTATGCTTTTCTTTTCTTGTTTTTTCTGTTTCGCATGACTATCGTGCCGCTTCGCGTGACCACCGTGCCGTTTCAAGAGATCACACGAATCTTCCCTGAAACGGAACCGATTCAGAGCATCATCTGTAAATATCACCATCGACAAGATGAACAACCAATATGAACAAGATGAACAAAATAAATATGAACAACCTCATGGTTTAGGGTTTGAAAATCAACGTAATGAAAATAAGAATATAAATTGATACGTATGATGAACAATAATGGATTAGAATGAGTTTTGTTCGTCGATCTGTATGATATGTTCGTTTAGGGTTCTGTCGCCGTTGCGAGAGAGAGCATGGAGTAGAGAGAGAAGAGAGAGAAATAAAATAACGAAATGAAAAAAAAATGAGTATTTATATAAAAAACATTTCCCTTCGCGAAACGTGAAGGCCCGTCGCGTTTTACAATGAGGATATTTTCGTCTAAAAAATAAAGTGGTCACCAGGTCATTTCGTCAAATTTCTCAGTGATAAAGATATAATTAATATGTTAATTATTGATTTAGCAATAGAAATGTGGTTATTTTAGAATTAAATAAAAAAAGGTGGAAGTATAATGAAAAAAATTGTTTGAAATATGGGTAAGACATAAACCGGTTCCACTAATGCTCCACCGACAAATTAATACCATGCTCAATATATAGGGCTTGTTTGATCTAGTGTTATTTAAAAAAATCAAGAGAATAATGATTTTACTTAGATAACAATATGGATCAAATTAACGATGGAATATTCTTAATATATATGATTCTTGCAAAAGTAAAATGATTTTGTTTTTTCTTTAAACTATACTTAAATTCTAATAATAGATTGAAACCTAAATCCAGGTAACCTCCTTCCTTCTCATCAGATTCTAATATAAATCTGATTTAGTGAATAATTAGTTATTTAAGTTATTATAATAGGAAGAATGATTAATTTATTGTGTTATGAAATAAATATGATATTTTTAATTATTATTATTATTATAACTTTGGTGATGTATTTGCAGGAATTAATTATTGAATAAAGACGTATCTAATTCGATGATACTAAGAGATGTTTTGAACATCAATATTGGACAGTTGAGTTACAAAATCAGCTCCAAAATGCATAGCCAGTTTAAAACATAATAATAAAATAAAAAAGACTTGCATCACAGCACAATACTTATACTAATTCAACTAAAACCAACATACATCAACTTTCAAAAACACAATATACTGGACTCTTGTTATTAAGAATGTTACAAGAGTATTACACACAAATTAACATATCGATGAAATACTTGATCAAAACTAAAAAAAAAAAACAATAATGTCAGTTTCAAATGAGATTAAATATGTTTGTGGTTTAAATCCACTTAAATATTTTTTTCTGGAATTTATGAGTTTTTTTATCCGTTCTTTTACTTGAAGAAGAGCTAGGCCTTGTTTGATGATGAGAGTTATTTGGATTTAATCAAAATAATCCTTATTCCAACCTTGATCACTTCATTAATTAAAATCATCAACTAAAATACCTTATCTTTTTAGTAAGATTTTAAACTATTAAATAAAATTGGATTATTATAGTTATTACCCCAAATATAGCCCATGGTATATTTTTATTCTTAAAATAATTGGATTATTTGAAAGAAAAAAAAAACAACATCAAAATAGCAAAATATTTATTAAAAAATTTTAAACACTTTCTTTTGGGTTTAATTATCTCAAAGTATAATAATTTTTTTGAAATTTTTTCATATATTAAGTTTAAGTCCTTTTTATTATTATTATTTTATTTAAATTCCTAATTATAATTATTGGCTTATTTATTTTTATTTTTTTACTTATAGTGATATTTTTTTCTCTTATTAAATTACAAATAACATATATTTAGAATAAAATAAGGAAATAAGCCCTCGGGTGGACTACTACTGAAGAACAGTTCATGTCGTCCAAAGCCTGCGCCTTTCCAATCCCAGGTCTCTCTCTCTCTTTCTCTTAAACATTCAATAGAATTAGGGTTTTTCATTGAATACTGTTCATGTTTGAATCCATCATGTACAATACATAATCAATTTCTTGTAAAAATTAAGTTATTCAACTGATAAACAGATCAAAAGTAATGCTCAATCGTCTGATTTACAAAGCCACAAGAACTACGGTGAATCGTGCCCTGAATCTCCAAACATTTAAGGGTTTGTTTCTAAGCATCAATTTCTAGGATCGGCCGTTTCTAAATCCCACATTTTGCTTAATTATTTAAAATTGTAAGAAAAGAGGCAGATGAGATTTCTCTTAACAACTTTTCTAAATGGTGATTATGCAGAATTTGCAGGAAGAGCTGGTAAAATGTCTGGGGAAAGTGATAATCACATTACCCGTGTTCTCTTTTGTGGTCCTTATTTCCCTGCATCTCATAATTATACAAGAGAGTATTTGCAAGAATACCCATTTATTAAGGTAGTTTTCTTTTATACTCTTTTGATTTCTAAATGAGACAAATGAAACTTCTGTTAAATGTATAATGTTTGAACTGCAACAACTGAAACAATGGCTGTGAAATGTATAAAGTTTGTTCCTGTTGATGTCTCCTTTTGATGTTGTTCCTTGGAGAATTTTGTTTATGTTTTTATGCTCTATTTGATATTGTCTTGGTTTTGTTGGTGGATCATGACATAATCTGTGTGTGTGGATCTATGTAAAAGAGTCCCATTTAAAAAAAACATATATATGTAAAATTGTTATTTTATTCTTTCCACAAAAGAAATGAATGCAATCCCATTAGGAATGATGGGCATTCTTGTTATGCTTATTTGACCTTTCTTTTTTTGGCTACTTAATCTCTTTTGTAGGTTGATGATGTCCCAGTTAGTGATATTCCTGCTGTTATTGGCGATTATCATTTATGTATAGTAAAGAACTTTAGACTGAATTCAGATCTTATTGCTCGCGCCAATCAGATGAAGATCATAATGCAGTTTGGTGTTGGGTTGGAAGGTAACTGTTTATCTAAGTTTATATCTTGAGAATAAGCATCAATTCTCATTAGGTTTCAGCAAGTTAATTTATTTTTTTCTATGAAGGTGTTGATGTTGATTCTGCTACAAGTTGTGGTGTTAAGGTCGCTAGAATTCCAGGCGATGTAACGGGCAATGCAGCTTCTTGTGCTGAAATGGCAATATATTTGATGTTGGGCCTCCTCCGTAAGCAAGTTGGTTAATTTAATTCTCAAACTTCTTTTTTGATTGTCTGATGTGACACTGGAAAGATTTATTTGTGGCTAACCAGTGCTCAATATATACTTCCTTAACTATGTAGTTCTTTTAAGTAACGAGCCTATCTCGGTATGAAAAAAATCAAAACGACAAAAGAGTGTTATTAAAAAATGTTATACATCAGTCAAATATTTTTACAACTTTTGCCACATTTTACATAAAATGCAATCAAAATCACTTTCACCTTTTACTTTGACAATTTTCAAAAGTGATTGTGACAAAGAACCACTTGCCGAAAAGATTTTATTTCATCCATGTATTCCGAAGCTATTTCTAATATGCAATTGACCCGTTTTTTCTTCTACAGACTGAGATGCAACTGGCAGTGAAAAATAGACAACTTGGAGAACCAGTAGGTGTACCATTGCTTGGGAAAACTGTGAGCTTCTGTTTGCTTAACTTTCCCCACAATAAGAATCTGCATAGTGGTATATTTGCCTATTTGTAAATTTTGCTGAAGTTTATATAAATAGAGTATGTTATACCAAGCGTTGAATATCTGATCTAAACGTTGTTCATTCAACAATGGATCCATCATGTTCGTTGAATTTGTGTTTCTTTGCTTGGTTTATTTATTTATGAACTTTTATTTTTGGGGTTAATATCTGAACCTGATACCCAAGAACTTTGATTCATTATATGAGTCATGCTTGAGACTGAAAATGCTAGGTCATGTTTGATGATAACCCCAAATAATCTATTAACAATGTATTCAACTCATCAATCACATCATTCAAATCATTAACCTAAATATCATTTATTATAAATATATATATTTATAACCAAATGTAATCACTTGGGCCTTGTTTAATGAATGGTGATTTGGATTTAATCCAATAGCCTCAACTAAATTATCAATTAAAATACCAAATTATTACTTCTTAGTCTTTTAACCCCAATAACCCACTTTTTCATCCAACAAGATATTCTCCCAACTTAGAAAAATCTACATCATATAAGTCCCTGATCATATAATCCCAGATCTAACAAGCCTCTAGTTGAGCATTGAATTTTCAACTTATAATGAACTATAGGAATTTTTAACCTTCCTTTTTCAACAGCAATTAGTGAAAGGGAAAAGTGAACTGCCTGACTAACTGTTTACTTTATGTAGGTATTCATCATGGGATATGGGAATATTGGGATTGATTTGGCTAAGCGTTTGCGTCCTTTTGGCGTGAAAATTATTGCCACTAAACGAAGTTGGCCTGTCAGTGATGGTGAGCACAAGCTTGTTACAAATATTGCGATGAAATGAATCTTTGGTCTTATTCATGAATCTGTCTATGCATGTTTCGTGATTTTTATCGTTCAAGACTGTGTTAATGATGATTTGATCGATGAGAAAGGCAATCACAAAGATATCCATGATTTTGCTAGCAAGGCTGACATTATTGTGTGTTGTCTTTCAATGAATACTGAAACGGTTAGCTTTACTTCATTAGATTTTTCTCTGTTTTCAAGAATAAATTTTTCCCTAAAGTTTTTTATTTTCAGGCTGGCATTGTGAACCATGAATTTTTATCATCGATGAAAAAGGTTTGCTTCTCTGTTCAATGTTGTTTTGTCAAATTACTATCCAAACTCATGTTAAGTCTTAGAGCTTGTTTGATGTTATTTTTTTAAAATAAACCGCGTTTGATGGAAAGGGTACATAACTGACATGTGATTTGGTGTATTTTAGGGTTGTGTTTTATTGAATATAGCTCGAGGAGGTCTATTGGACTATGAATCAGTTTCTTATCACCTAAAATCAGGACAGTTGGGGGGTTTAGGCATCGATGTTGCCTGGATAGAGCCCTTTGATCCAGAAGATCCAATTCTCAAACACCCAAATGTTATAATAACTCCCCATGTTGCAGGAGTAACTGAATATTCTTACAGATCAATGGCTAAGGTTTTGTCCCTTACAAATTCACTTTGTCTTATCTACATTATAGTTTTTAGGCATGATTTGTATGTTAGACCCAATTCTTGTAGAAAAATCATATTCTTCGTGTTTCTATCTTTTGAAGTTGGATGACAATTTCAGTTTTTCTCTTTTAAGGCTAGCTTTTAACCAATCTGTTAAATGATCGATCTGATGATATGTCGATGGAAATTTGTAGGTGGTTGGCGATGTAGCACTTCAAATTCACAAGGGGACTCCAGTTACCGGGATAGAGTTTGTTAATTGACTGTCATAAAAGCTAATGAAGTTTCATCTTTTCTATTTTTAGTTTTGTTTTAAACAATTTACTTGATTTTGATTGACTTTTTAATGTTCTTTTAGGTTTTAGGTAGTTGTTGAACATTTGATGGATTAATCTGAAATTCAAACTGAACTCGAAATGCTAATTTGGATTAGCTATTTTAGTTTGGATTGAGTTCGGATTTGATTATCTCAAATTGGATTTGGATTATCTAAATTATTCAAACAAAAATATATTCTACAACTATTTTATTTTTTTACTTAACTTTAATTTATCAAAATAAAATTTTGTTGATTCCTTTTTCTTAGTATCAAATAGGCACAACCAGTTTCTTTTCCCTTTCTTTTTGTAAAATTTAGATTTTTAATGTAGAGTAATTAAAGATTTTGAATTAAAAACATAACTAGAAATTATTTTAGTAAAACAAATTTAGACTATTTGCTTAATGACTGTATCATCTTTTAATTATTATAGATTAAAAAATTAATTATAACAAAAATATATTATTGAATCATTTTAAATTTAAAAAGTACAAGCTCTTTTATTGATAATCAAACACAAGATATGAATAAAGTAGGGTAGGTAGGGTCATGATGAATAAATCATCATCATTAAAAAATAAAAATAATATTGTTTTTCACATAAATAAACAATCAAAAATCAATTTAAACAAACTAAAATTATTCATCAAAACTAATGAAAACATATTAATAACACTTTTCAATCTACCTAATTAAAAAAAATAAACTATTGAGTCTTATATAATTTTGTCAATTCTATATCTATATCCGCCAACAAAACTCTCGTGTTAGAATTTTCACTGCGAACCCCTTGATCCTGAATCTTTCCTACGATGATAAACGGAGGTTGAAGAAGCATATTTGCATTCCACCTTTCACACGGTTTCAAAATAAAACACATATTCAAAAAATCCAACGCTTCTTTAGACATTCTCCATAGTTTGTAAAGTTCATCCAAATTCTCATATTTCCATCTTTTTCCGTTAGCATCTCAAACACAATGCAACCGAGCCCCCAAATATCTGTCGAGGTTCCATACTCACCCGACTCAATCGACTCGGGTGGCATATATTCCCTAGTCCCAATAAACTTACCTTGAAATTTCCCAACTTTCCTCATCAGCCCTAAATCCGCAATCTTTGCTTGTCCATGTACTAACAAAATATTACTAGCATTGATATCGCAATGCACGTATCCTCGTGCATGGATACATCTCAAACCACATAAGATTGATTTGGTATAACTTCTCGCTTCGATCTCATCGATTCTTGCAATCACTTTGATCCGGTGGCGTAAGCTACCTCCCGAGGCGTACTCGAGGAAGATGTTTGAAAGAATTTGGTCTTTTTCGAAGGAGAAATCATAACCGAGGAAACGAATAATGTGAGGACAATCTCGAAACTTGTTGAAAAGATACCTTTCATGATGTAGAGAAGAAGATTGCGAGTATTCTGCGGATTTGACTGCCATTAGAAAATATGGGTATAAGAGAAATAAGGGATGCGAAGGCAATATACGGGCAAGATAAACGCGGCCGTAACCGCCGGCGCCGATCATCTTCCCCCGTTCCCATATTTTGATGGATTTAGGCGGAGCAGATACTTCCATCTTATGTTTCTTTGTAATGTAGAAGAAATAAGTAAATAAGTTCTTATTTATAATGCATAGGAAAATAAACTATGGGCTTTTCCCACTAAAAGATTATTTGAAAATATATTATATTTTAATTATTATTAAATAATATTATTATATATATATATTTATTAAAAAACTAATATTCAGTAGATTTATATATATATATATATATATATATATACAGATACTTAATTATGTGTAACAGGTTTTTTTAGGAATGGTTAGATAATTAAGTAATATTTTTTTAAATGATATTATTATTTATATTTTTTTAGTTATTTTTATGAATGGTTAAAAATAATTAAGTAATATTCTTTAAATTTATTTATTATTAAAAATTTAAAATACATTCTATTTCATTTTAATTATTAATAAATAATAATAATATATATTATTAAATACATTCTATTTCATTTTAATTATTATTAAATAATATTATTGTTTATAATTTTAGTTAATTATATATGTATATATATTAAAAAAAACTAATGTTCATTGGATTTATTGATTTTCTAGGATAATATATATTTTTTAGGAGTGGTTAGAGATAATTAGGTAATATTCCTTATATTTATCTATTATTTAAAATATACAAAATATCATGTTTCATATATAAAATATTTTTAAATTTAGCTTGTGTTATACTTAATTGATTTTAAATTAATAATTTAACTATTATTAAAAAAAATTAACAATATTATAATTGAGAAATGATTAGGTGAAGAATTTGGTTGGGGAATAACGTGGCATAATTTTATTCGCTGAAAAAATTAAATAATTTCTCTCATTTCTCTCTTTTCTCTCACTTTTACATTTTTCAAATGAAGTGATGCCAATTCATTCCCTCACCAAATTCCCTCTCTTTATCACTCCTCATTATAATTATAATTCTATAAGGCAGAGAAATTTTTTATTTTATAAAGAATTAATTATATGAATATGATTAAATTAAATGAGTTAAATATAGAAAATTATAAATAAATAATATAAAATAATATGTATCAAATCAAAATAAATAATTAATAATCTAAATATTAAATTATATATACAATTTTTTTTTAAATATTAAAAATTAAAAAACAGTAACATAAAATTTAATAACTCTTTATTGAAAAAATAAAAAAATTATTTTTAACATAAAATTTAATAACTCTTTATTAAAAAAATAAAAAAAAATTATTCTTAATTCAATAATTTGATGTTCTTTAATGGGAGTAAGGATGACCTATCATAAGCTCACTCTAAATCTGGACCAATCTATCCAAAAAATTAATTAATATACATAATAGGTCTAAACCAACCAAATAGGACAAAAACAAATATTTTTTTAATTTATTAATTTTTACAAACAAAAAAAAATATAATTTATATTTGTTAAGTCAAAACAATATGCACAGGTACAATAGTCAGAGTTGCTACAGCTAAAAGAATATGACACAGATTCAAAAAAAAAATGTCAGCAAACAAATCACCAATATTATTTGGAAAAGATCTTAATAATTATAAAGTTAATTAAAAATGTATTTACAAGTTATTTCTTAAATCATGATGATTATATTTAGATAAACAAGTTTATTCTCATTGCAAAAGATAGTGAAGTTATTTCTATAGAAAACAATCCAAAACATGTAGGCCTGATTGGAATCAAGCCCTTTTAATAATGTCTAGGACTTAATTCCAAACACACCTAATATTATTACAATTCATCTACTAAGCAAACCTTAAACATCTTCATCTGGCTCAGCTGAAAAATCAGGTTCTTCAGGCTTCTGCAAATTCATCAATCCAACTTGTTTAATCTTCAAAGCTCCTCTTCTCCTTGTATTCGCCGCAAATCTCGAAGCCAATATTGTCACTCCAAGACTTTGCTTTGTCGCCTTATTCTTTGTTTCTTCTTCTTCTTCAGTATTTTTCATGGTCATTTCCTTTTGTGGTGTATTATCATAAGAAAAAGACTCTAATTTCATGCTTAAAGCTTTAGCCATCATTCTCCTCTTATATCTTCTCCAAGCAGCTTGAATGAAACAAGTTCCCCATGTCCTCCAATGATGAGAGTAAAACCGAAAAGTATGTTGTAACTTTTTACTATGAAGTCTTCTAAATTGATTCGCTACGAATTTTAAATCTTCCGCTCGTAATGCAAATGATTCAACTTCCACTAGTGCTTTTACTGTTCTTGTGGATGATGGTAAGTTTAAACTTGATTTTGGATGTAAAGCCCATGAGAGTAATTCTTCCCCACAGAAATCTCCGGGGCTTAAGGTTATTGAGTTGAAGAAACCAGTCCGTCCTCCGTTTGTTGTTGAACTTTCTAACTTTCCTCTGATGATGAATTGCATTGCAGTTACTGGATCGTCTTCTCGGACTATATATGTGCCTTGTGTACTTAGTGATGATGATAATCGCTCGCAGATGGCGTCGAGAAGTTGATCGTCCATTTCCGAGAAAAATGGAACCTACAGAAGAATTTTTTTAGTTTGATGTGTGGGTGGTACCGACTTAGGTTGATGAATAAATTTATTTGAAAATCCTCTCATCTCGATGTAAAGCAATAAACGTTTGAAAACAGAACTTAGTTACAAACAAAATTAAGGATTCTCGAATAGATCAAGATTTTGAATGGAAACACTTTCTGGATATGGATCGAGACGAGAATGTATCTCATCTGAATGTGGATGGATCAAGATTAGATCATATTGAAAACATAATTTAGATAGTCACAAATTTAAAAATTTATTATGAATTCTCATATATATATCCAGATCTAGAAAGTGTTTTCAAATGAGCATAGGTAGATTCAACATCCACACAAAAACTGGAAAACAAGAATATATATGGATCCGAATCGAGATGAGAATGCTTGAATAAATATCTTTAGAACCATTTTTTATGTGTATCAAGATGAGATAACGTTTGAAAACAGGACTTAATGAAGACAAAATTAAGAAATGTATTGACTGTTTCTCATATAGATTAAGATTCATAAAGTGTTTATTATGTAGATCAAAATGCGTGAACAAATTTATTTGAAACTATTTTTTTATGTTAAATATCTCATCTGAATATGGATTATAATGCATGAAAACAGTTAGAGATTTATGAGCCCAATACTTACCCGTCTCACAAGGTCCAAACAAAGGTGGCGTTGAATGTCTCGACGTAAATCTGTAGGCAAGGAATGTAAAATAGATTCTTCGTCGACTCCTCTAGTAGCCAGCCACTTGTATTGAATAAAACGTCGAACGCGTTCTTGTAGATCCCGAGGGAGTTGTCTGTGTCTCATCCACTTCTCGGTGTCTCTTCGCTTAAGCCTCCACTCTTCAAGCCTAACTGTCATAGATTGTAAGTATGTCTGCATTTTAATAACAAAAAAAGCTGTAAGTATAGAAATGACTTTAGTAAAAGAAAATGTATGATTTCTGAAAAAAACCTGCATATTTCCAATCAAATGGGCGAACAAAACCAGGCCCAAAATAGCAATAAGTATGGCGAATAATGTTTCGCCTATAAATGTGCTAGTACTCAAATTCTGCCCGTATGAACTGCAATAAGAGCAAAACAATAAAAATCCCATGAGTCATGAACTGCAATAAGAGCAAAACAATACAAATCCCATGAGTCAAATTGTTTCAAGCAATAAGCTAAATGGCATGTTTTGAAATCGGGTAAATGTGTTAGCATCATCCACCCGTTTCTCATCCTTATCCAGCCAAGATCCTTATGAGAAATGGGATCCATCCTAGGGGTGATCGCAGATCGGTTTGGGTCAATATTTTGAATAAATTGTGACAATCAAACTCAAGTTAATCTCATTGAGAATAGGCATGTTTCATTATAAAAAATCAAGGGAAAACGACCATACCTTAAATTTTGTAGTCCCCACCATAGGCAATAGAAGTATTTCTCGAGAAATTTTGAAGTCTCAACATTTTTTGTCACTAAATCCCCAAAAATCCCGTACTTGAACCCAATATCACTGCTGTTATCAGGATCACACTTGGTAAACACACCAGTGTTGTTAGCCCATATCATCCTGTCTTGATGATTCAAACTTCCACAATCCAAGAAACGCAGATTGCATTTGACAGGATCAAGTTCTTGTTTACAAACCGATTTCCAGCAGGTGGCGTGCCTCTCCATTGACAATAAGTACCATGATGCACCTAAGATCTATAGAAGAAACCAAGCTTTTTATAACTGCAATTTGTTGAATTTAAATCAGAAAAGAAGTGAAAAATTACATACATGGCTAGCTAGCATGTAAAGTAGGAGATTATAAACAGCACCAGCCCAAGCAGTTTTTGTAACTAGTCCTGCAGATTTGATTATCTGAGAACTTAACGGAAAAATAAGATATAATCTCGGAATGTATTGTAGAAAGACAATCAGCACGATCGTATTGTTCGTGTGATCCGCATGGGAGCTTCTAATTGCCGGTAGGATGAACCATATAACAATCTGTAAAATCAAATCAATCCAAAGAATCATATTGTTGAGCAAGCAAATCACAAACCCTAATCTAAACAATGGAAAAAAACAAGATTGTATCATTTAGTGTCAACATTCTTGCGGAATTGACCTACTATAGATTAATGTATCCCAAAATTGAGTGACCTAACTCCATAATAATATGAGAAAATGCGGGTTTTACCTGAGGAAGAGGAAGCATGGCAATTGCATCGATGAAGAAATCGGATTTCAAATACCTATCCGCAATCTTCTTCGGATCCATAACAAGTTCACCTCTACCAAAAACCCTTGTCTGTGGTGAAACATAAGCTGTTCTGAACTTTATAATTACATGTAAAAGATAGAATAGATCGGCAAATGTTCTTAAGCAGGTGACAGTAATTCCTAGATTCAAATCAGTCGACATACAAGAAGAATTATCGGTAATGAACACAGAAGGAAGATAGAAAAACAAAGGATCAACGAAAAGAGCCATCAAACATGAAAATAAGAAGATCCTATTCCACATCAATGAAATTTCACTTCCTGGATCAATAATTATTATTATATTCCTCTTCCATGAAGAAATCTTAACACCTCCGACGCCATTTCCGGTTCCATCGGGCTTCAGTAACGGCGGTGCGGCTGAAGCAGCTTTGTGGAGTGGTAACCGTTTCTCATGGCGGCGATTATTAGTATTGGTATTAGTAGTATTCTCTTTGTTTTCCCATGAATTCTCGGGATATAGCTTTCCATCGTTACAAAACCTATGAATCGCAAATGAAAAACGCATCGTAAATGAGATTTAAGGAAAATTGAGTAAGGAGATTGATGATTACTTACCTAACGAGTTTTTCTTTCTTGAGCTCCATGGCTGCTACTGAATCGTATTGAATCAAGCTCCAACCATGTATGATGATTCAGTTGAATCGTAATGAATACAGCTCCAAATGAAAATGAAAATGAAAATGAAAAACGAGATTTGATGATGGAACAGTAGACGAGGACGATTGGGAAACAGAGATCAGCGGCAGAAGGCACATGAGAGCGGAGAGGAGAGAGAGAGAGAGATTTGTTTGTCTTTTTATGTGGTTATTGACTGATTTTCCATTGATGTGACAGAAAGGAATTGGGGTCATAGCAAGTCGCCATTTTTACTGATTTTTTTGGAACCGTGAAAGAAAGGTGAGATTTGGAGGATTAGAGTTTAGGGCTTGTTTGATATTAATGGATTTTTATGATTTTTTTTCCAAATATGATAAAAGTATAAATTAAAGGTTACTAATATTATATTTAAATTTAAGAAAATAAGGTCAAATGGTTAGAATGGGGATTCTTGTTGGGACAATTGGTTTTCGTGTTTGTTCAGACCTTGCGACACATAGAATTCAATGTAAATACGAGATTTTGTATTAACAGTTTTAAACGTAAAATAAATAAAATATTTATAACACTAATTTATTTATTTAAAATTTTAAATATTTGAGATAAAATCTCATTTTATATGAATTTAACCCTAAAGAGTGTTAAATGATAATAAGTTAACTGAGTTTCAAACATTTAACACAGAATCTCATATATATATATATATATATATATATATATATATATATATATATATATATATATATATATATATATATAATGCTTAAATTCAAAGTGTTTTTGATTGTCGGGTTGAAAGATATGATTTATTTGGATATATATATGAGAGTAAATTGATACTTAAGTCGGGTCGTGGTTTGACCCGTCCGTCCATTAACTTGAAAAATTAAATTAAAAAATTAAATATGATATACAAAAGTTTTGAACTTGCAATTTCAAAACATAATAATATAAGTTCAACATTTTAACAAATTAGGTTAATATTAATTTATATTTCAAATTCAACTTCAAAATTAATGAATATATTCATTCAACATTTTAAACCACTAAACTAATAATATTTTAAATTCGTTTATATAATTATATATATATATATATATATATATATATATATATATATATAACCTTCTATATATATAATTGTCAGTCATATAAATTATATTAAAAAATTAAGAATAATAAGTGGTGTAATGGTTAAGTGTTTATTATGCATAATGAAGATCGAGAGTTCAAATCACACTCGGTGCAAATTTATAATAATTATAAAGAGGAAATAAAGAATATGTTGATTCAAGGAAGTGTGAGTTGATAAAGAGAAGATAGTTGGGTAAGTTGACCCGCTCGCCCGTTAACTTGAAAAATTAAATTAAAAAATGTGATATACAAAAATTTCGAACTTGAAACCCCGTAACAATATAAGTTCAACATTTTAACTAACTACCTATGAAATTTCTAATATTATAACTTTAACATTTTAAACAACTAAACTAATAATATTTTAAATTCGATTATATAATTTAATTATATATATAACTTTCTATAGGTATAATTGTTAATCATATCAATTATATATTCATACAATAAATTATAAAAAGAAATTAATAATAGTAAGTGGTTTAATAATTAAGTGTTTAATATGTATTGGGAATTCAAAATCACACCCGTTGCAAATTTATAACAATTATAAAGAGTGAATAAAGAATATGTTGATTGACAGAAGTGAGTTGGTAAATGAATACGGAAATCAGTTGATAAAGGTCGGTAAATAAGAGATGGTTGGGTAATAAGGAATATGTTGGTTGACGGAAATGACCTGTTAAGTAGGTGAGATGATAAAAATTTGGGTATATTATGAGACCGCGTGTATATTATGATTATGAGAATAAGATTATTCATGGACGAAAGTGAGTTGATAAAGATCGGTAAAGAGAAGATAGTTGGGTAAGTTGATCTGCCCGTCCGTTAACTTGAAAAATTAAATTAAAAATATGATATATAAAAAATTCGAACTTAAAACCTCACAGCATAACAATATAAATTCAACATTTTAACTAACTACATATGAATTTCTAACATTATAACTTTAACATTTTAAACAACTAAACTAATAATATTTTAAATTTGATTATATAATTTAATTATATATATATAACATTATATATATAATTGTTAGTCATATCGATTATATATTCGTACATTAAATTATAAAAAGAAATTAACAATCATAAGTAATGTAATAGTTAAGTATTCAGTATGTATTGAGAGTTCGAAATCACACCCGGTGTAAATTTATAATAATTATAAAGAGGGAATAAAAAATATGTTGATTGACGGAAGTGAGTTGGTAAATGAGTACAGAAATGAGTTAATAAAGGTCGGTAAATAGGAGATAGTTGAGTAATAAATAATATGTTAGTTGACGGAAGTAGGGGTGGGAAAAATTACCGATATTAAAGATATATCGAAAATATCGTACCGTAATATATCGAAAATATCGATTTTTAAGATATACCGAAAAAAAAGATAAGGTATGATACCATACCGAAAATATTGGTACGATAAAGATATGAAATTTTTAAAATTGGTATATCGAGATATACCGAAATACCGAAAAAGTATTTATAAGTTAAAATATATATATAATACTTATAAGGAAATAATTAAATATATTTAATATTAATTTAATTATAGAAATATAATTTTTGAATAATATCAAAATATAATTATACTGAAATATTATTTAATATATGCACTCTATACCTTATCGATAAGATTGATTTTTTTTAATTTAATATATATTTTGAGGTATCAAAGGTATAATACCGATACCGTACCGAAATTAAGGTAAGGTAAATGTATGAATTTTTTGCATACCGAAATTAAGGTATATCGAAATCAAGGTATACCGAAACAAAGGTAAGGTAAATGTATGCATTTTTTGCATACTAAAATTTTAGGTAAGGTATATCGTACCGACCCACCCCTAGACGGAAGTGACCTGGTAAGTAGGTGAGATGATAAAGATTTAGGTATATTATGAGACAACGTGTATATTATGATTATGAGAATAAGATTATTCATGGACGGAAGTAAGTTGATAAAGATCGGTAAAAAGAAGATAGTTGGGTAAGTTGACCCTCTCGTTAACTTGAAAAATTAAATAAAAAATGTGATATACAAAAATTTCGAACTTAAAACCTCAAAACATAACAATATAAATTAAACATTTTAACTAACTACATATGAATTTCTAACATTATAACTTCAACATTTTAAACAACTAAACTAATAATATTTTAAATTCGATTATGTAATTTAATTTTATATATATAACATTTTATATATATAATTGTTAGTCATATCAATTATATATTCATACGTTAAATTATAAAAAAAATTAACAATCATAAGTGGTGTAATAGTTAAGTATTCAGTATGTATCGAGAGTTCAAAATCACACCCGGTGCAAATTTATAATAGTTATAAAGAGGGAATAAAGAATATGTTGATGGACGGAAGTGAGTTGGTAAATAAGTACGAAAATCAGTTGATAAAGGTCGATAAATAAGAAATGATTGGGTAATAAATAATATGTTAGTTGACGGAAGTGACCTGCTAAGTAAGTGAGATGATAAAGATTTAGGTATATTATAAGACAACGTGTATATTATGATTATAAGAATAAGATTATTCCTGGACTTGATTGATTGGGGATTGGTGGGCCAAAGTGATGGTAAAAAGAGTTTGACTCTTTATATGAGAGATCGATTGGGGGGATTAACATTTGACCGAAGTAAAAGTGAAAGATCACGAGATTAGAAATATCGATGGAATGGATAAGTGTGGAATTAGATGGTTTAATTAGTTGATGTGAGGATAAGAAAAGTTGGGTTGTTCATTATAAAATATGCGAAGAGATTGGTTGTTTGGCTGAAGTGAATGTAAGGTCTCGAAACAAGAGAGGTCAATTGATTGAGGAATTGGTAGTGGACCAAAGTGAGGGTAAAAGAGTTTGACTTTTGATGAGAGGTCGATTGTGGAGATTGGTAAAAGAGATTAGTATTTGACCGAAGTGAATATAAGGTCTAAAAAAAATGAGTTCAATTGAGATTGATGGATAAATGTTGAACTAGATGGTTGGTTAATCGAAATAAAAATAAGATCACGAGATTAGAGTTCGATTGAAGATTGGTAGGCCAAAGTGAGAATAATAAGAGTTTTTAATAATCTTAGAGATAATTATAAATTTTTATTTATTTATTTTTTTCTTATCTTTGTTAAGAATTCACAATAATTCACCTAGTTGTTATAATTAATGATAAATATTATTTTTGAACAAAATTGTATCCATGATAATATAAAAAAAAGAGAATATTTATTTTTAAAAAAAAATAGGGATATATTATACTTTCTAATGAGTTGTTAGGAATTGAAAGTGTATATATTATACTTTCTAATGAGAAATACTGTATATTTATTTATTTATTTATTGTCAATGAGAAATATTATATTTTTTTCTTCTTAAAGTTTTAGAACAAAATTGTATCCATGATATAAAAAAAGAGTATTTATTTAAAATTATTGTTTGAAGGTCAGGAATTGAGAGGAGGGCTACCTTACAAAACAAAACAAAAAAACTGGTATGCCTTATTATAGATTTAAAGTAGCTACCTTAATAAACATTTAACTAAGTATAAAAACATTTATTCTCTTAGCATCTATTGAAATAAATTATTATAAAAAAAACAGAAAAAAACAAACTTATTTCAGGTTCCTCCTATTCATCCTACTACATAAACCAAAGAATCTTAAGATAATGATGATTTCTGACAAAGTTAAAATTAAAATTAAAACAGCACATAAATCAATCTTACTAAATCCTCTGTCTTTCAATATGTAGACAAACAGATGGAGGAATTACTTTAAGAAGCTCATGACACTCGTATTCAAACAAATCAAATTCTATGCTTGCTTGAATATCATTATACTCCCAACTATCAAATCTTTTGTAAGCCTTCTTGTATGGACTAAGTGTCAATTCTTTAAGCCCCGATAAATTCTCTAACAAATACTTTACCAAATCAACTTCGTTTTGATTTCCCACAAATCCATTCACCTTTACCTCGCTTATGGATCCATTATGGCATTTCTTCATGACCTTTTCCTCTTCTTCTTCTATCCCCGTCTTTGTTTTTATCGGCTGGCTCAGGTCGAACGGTCTGTCCAACTGCAACATTAAGAATAATAAATTAACAAATACTAGGATGTTGGGGGGAATGATTAATTTTTCTTACATTTAACTCCAATGTTTGTAACAAGGGGAAAGCCTTCAAGATATATCTAGCCCATATCAGTATGTCTTCACTGTGGGCTGGCATAACAGGCAAAACCAATCGCCTAATATTAAGGAATTCAGTCACTGGTTTAGGATTCATGAAATACTGGGCAACAAGCAACAATAACAACATCAACATCTTGGTTTGTTACAAGAAGATTAAATAAATAAATAAATAAACTTGGAGGGAGGAAAGGAGATTTACTTGACAATTATCTTCCTGCGAAAAAATTAGATTCTGCAGCATAGGGAAGTCAAGAGTCAATCTAGAGATGTTAGAATCTAAATTTTTGACATCCTCTGTTAATAATCTTCCTTTAACACAATTAAGGTAGCTTAAAAAAGCATTTGTCAGTCTCGGGGTTTTCATAAATGACCACGATATTAACTTTCCAGTGTATTCAAGTCTATCGACATTGTCAGCACAAAGATCGATATGCTCAAGTTTGAAGCATTTCTTCAAAGAGATAGACATCAGACTTGTGTTGTTAGAAGAATTACCAATACTCAGATGGGTGAGTTTTTGACAGTAATACAGAGTTAAGTCTTTAAGTACCGGGCAACTTTTTAGAAACTTGGTCAGCTCTTGATTACTTATATATGACAGTTTAAGTTTTAAGGAAATGAGATTGTCGGTACAGAGATCAATCTCCTTAATTTTCGAGCATTGCTTCAAGTACAAAACCTTCAACCGTATGTCGCCATTTCTGATATGAGTGAGTTCAGTGCAGAAATGCAGACTTAAATTTTCAAGTAAAGGGCAATATTCTAGAACCTCCTTAAGTTGAAGATCGTTTATAGACACCTTTATAAGCTGAAGGGAAATGAGTGAATCAAATTTCATGGAACATGAAGCTGGAGCTAATTGGAGCCTACAACGTGCGACTCGCAGATGTTTTAGTGTCCCTTTATCTTCGGAGATGGTTAGAAGCCACGGAAAGTTGTAGCACTTCTTGAAGGATGAAGGAATATAAATGGGATATAATTTCAAAAAATCAAGATCAATGGTCTCAACACCTTTTCGAAGGACACAACTGATCCACCTATCTATAGATTGAGAAAAGAACTCCCCCAACACAAAAGAAACGCGAAAAGAAGTAATCTTGTCGTCTCCTTTTAACCTCTGCTGCATAGTTTGGTCCACGTATTTCACAAAATTACTGTCTGCACCTACTGAATCTTTCTTAAGCTTTTTACGGTCCAATCCAAATACATTAAGATGATTAAATATGAGGTCGGGATGGTTAATCCAAATATATTTCCATCTTTTCGATAAAATACTCGTCTTCACTGCATCTTTCAGGTCCAACTTATCAGTGATCATGCTCAGAATATCACTTGGCAACTCGCTAAGGTAATCATTAGTTGTTTCCTGCAAGTTATTTCGAAAAGGATCGATATCATTAACAATTAGTTATATAAATTAACAGGGTTGGTTAGTCAGTCTGTATAGCTGGCTTTTTCGTACCATCAATTTAGGGGCTCTGTATAGCGTAATCCTATGTAGTTATATAGAAATACACCTACAAACAAAGACAATTAATGCAACCTTTAAAAAAACATTTGGAGAATTATAAAAAATCAACTAAATAACAAACTATATAACAAGTTATCATTATAGTTATTGAGAATAAACCATGTTTTAGCACCAAAAGTACACATTCAAGTATAAAATTTTCTCCAATGCTGTCTCATCAAGCAAGCAAACACACACAACTCAAAAGCAAATTATCAACAACAATAGAATTGGCAAAGAATATTTCCAACTAAAACAAAAAACTTCACATTTCATTAAAGGCAAACGAAAAAAAATATTACCAGAAAGGAGAGAAAAATCGCCGAGAGAGCAATGCTAAAGGCTGAACATGCATGGTCCCTAGGGTTTTCCAAAATAGAGGATTAAATACTATTTGTTTCTAAGAAATTTTTAATTTGTTTTATTTTTCTTAATTATATTCATAAATTTATTATATATATATATTCTCTTCCATTATTAATTTTATATAAATATAAATTATCTTATCAATAATTTTTATATATAATATAATATATATATATATATATTCTTTTTTATTATTAATTTTATATAAATATAATTTATCTTATTAATAATTTTTATATATATATATATATATAATAACAATATAATATATATAATTATATAAATAATAAAACTTTATAATATATATAATTTTATAAATAATAAACTTTATATATATATATATATATTAATGTTTTATTTATATATAATTTTTTTTGATAAAATAAATTTTATAAATATAAATATCCTTATAAAGTTAATAATAATAATAACTAATTCATTTTTCTAAATCATTAATTTAATTCTCTTATAATTATAATTAATTCCGATTTTTCTAATTATATTTAAAAATATAATACTATCTCTATAATTTTTTATATTTATATATATATATATATATATATATATATATATATATATATATATATATATATAATTACATATTTATTTATTTATATATATAACCTTTCATATATAAATAAAATATTATCCTAATTAAAAAAATATCTCTCTTATTTTATTTTCTCTCTAATAATATATATTTATAAAAAAAAGTATATTTTTTAAAGTTAAATATAAAATTATATTTATCAAAGAATATAATAATAAAAAATTTAAGTATTAAACATTATATATATAATAACTTAACAAGAATTAATAAATTTTAAAATTTAAATAATAAATAACTATTTATATATAATAAAAAGAGAAAATAAATAAAAGTAATTAGAAAAGATAATTTATTAGGAAAAAATTATGAGATATAAAAAAACTATATATATATAATATAAAATAATTTGAGGGATAAAAAATTTAAAAAAAGAGATAATTTATATTACTAATAATGTAAAATCCTTTATATATATAAATGTAAAAATTTAATTTTCCTCTAATTATAATTATTTTCTATTTTCTTATCAATAAATAATATAATATAATATAATATAATATAATATAATATAATATAATATAATATATATATATATATCCTTATAAAGTTAATAATAATAACTAATTTATTTTTCTTATAATTATAATTAATTCTGATTATTCTAATTATATTTTAAAATACAATATTATATATATATAATATAATATTACATATTTATATATTTATTTATTTATTTATATATTTAAAATTTCATATATAATAAAAATATTTATTATCTTAATTAAAACAATATATCTCTTAATTTATTTTCTCCCTCGTTTAAACGTATAATAACTAATTTTTTATTATTAATTTATTTCTCTTATAATTATAATTAATTCCGATTATTCTAATTATATTTTAAAGTACAATACTATATATATATAATATAAATTCTATCATATATATATATATATAATGTTTATATTTATATATAATATTACATATTTATTTATATATTTAAAATTTCATATATAATAAAAAAATATCTATTATCCTAATTAAAAAAAATATTTCTCCTAACTTATTTTCTCCATCGTTATATATATAATAAAATAAATATATCTCTACTATAAATATATTTTTTAGGTAATGAAATTATATTCATTAAAGAATATAATAAAAATAAATTTATATATTAAACATTATATATATTAACTGTGTAAGAATTAACTAATTTAAAAAATTAAATTCAAATAATAAATATTTATTATATATATATAATAAAAAATAAAATAAAATAAAAGTAATCAAGAAAAATAAATTATTAGAATATATATATATATATAGTATGAGAGATAAAATAAAAATAAAATATAAAAAAAGAGATAAATTATATTACTAACAATTTAAAACCATTATAATTATAATTATATATATATATATATATATATATAAAAGATTAAGGTTAAATCTCATTATGCAAAATTTTATAATTATAATATGTGAAGGGATGAGTTCTGAAATGAAAATAAGAGTTTAAAGTCGTGATAAGAAGAGTTTATGAAACCAGGATGAAATGTCAATTGATTGGGGATTAGTGGGTCAAAGTCATGATAAGAAGAGTTTAACTCTTTCGATAAGAGTTCGATTGGGAGATTGATAAAAAAATATTCGTAATATTGGTGGACAGGGTTGATTTGAGAAAAGTAAAAGTGAAAGATTACGAGATTAAAAATATCGATGGGATGGATAAGTGTAGAATTAGATGGTTTGATTAGTTGAAGTGAGCATAAGAAAAGTTGGGTTGTATATTATAAAATATATGAGAAGATTAGTTGTTTGACCGAAGTAAATATAAGGTCTCGAGACAAGAGAAGTCAATTGATTGGGGATTGGTGGGGGACCAAAGTGAGGGTAGGAGAGTTTGACTCTTGATGAGAGGTCGATTGGAGGGATTGGTAAAAGAGATTAGTATTTGACCGAAGTGAATATAAGGTCTCGAAAAAAGTGAGTTTAATTGAGAATTGTGGATAAATGTTGAATGAGATTGAATGTAAGGTCTCGAAAAAAGTGAGTTCAATTGAGATGGTGTAAAAGAGATTTGTATTTAACCGAAGTGAATGTAAGGTCTCGAAAAAAGTGAGTTCAATTGAGAATTGTGAATAAATGTTGAATGAGATTGAATAGAAGGTCTCGAAACAAGTGAGTTCAATTGAGATGGTGGATAAATGTTGAATTAGATAATTGGTTAGTCGAAATGAAGATAATGTCACGAGATTAGAGTTCGATTGAGAATTGGTGAACTAGAGTGAGTGTAAAAAAAGTTTTTGATAAGGTTGGGGGAATTTGAGTAAATGACCCTAAAAATAGGGTAAATTGAGGGAAGTGCGGACCCATAATTTAAAAAGCGCTGGTGACCCTCTTTTTTTTAATGACAATTATACCCTTGCGTAACGCAACTCCAATTGCGTGACGCAACCGGTTTTTTTTTTTTTCAAATTTTTTTTTCGTCTCGCGGTTGCGTGACGCACCTGGGGTTGCGTGACGCAACTAGGGCATTTTTGTCTAAAAAATTTCATAATTAAAATTTTTTGAAAAATAAAAAATTGCGTCACGCAACCTGAGGATGCGTGACGCAATAGGGACATTTTCGTCAAAAAAAAAAGTCACCAGCGCTATTTAAATTATGGGTCCGCACTTCCCTCCATCCACCCTATTTTTAGTATTTTTAGGGTCATTTACTCCAATTTCCCAAAGGTTGGAGATGATTGTAAACTTTTATTTATTTATTTATTTTTATCTTTTTGTCCGTATGCATTATATAGGAATTCACCTAGATATATATAACTTTAACTCAGGTCAAATGAAAAGGGCAATAAGATTATAAGCCCAATTAATCAACATAAAGATGTTTGATTTTTTTTCTTCAAAGTTATTTTTCAATTGTCTAGGTTAATATCATTTTATTCATCAAATTATTTAATTAAACAATTAAAATATAAAAATATTTTTATTAAATTTAAATATATATAAAATATTTTAATAATTTATTTTAAATAATTCATTTTTATTTCTCAATTTAATATATTTATTAATCTATTAGGAATCACACTCTAATATACATTATTACTTATATTAAAAGTTTGTTTAATTTTTAGATTTTAGGATATTGTTGAAATTTATGTTTAACTTAGAAGTAATTTATTTGAAAATTTTTGTACGATGAATTATTAAAATGTTTTTTATATTTAAATTTAATGAAAATAAAATAATTATATTTTTGTATTTTAATGAATTTAAGTTATTTAATAGTTAAAATAATAATAATATAATAAATTTAAATTTTTTTATTTAAATTTTCTCTCTCAATCATTTTTCAAATAATTTAATGAAATAATATTTAAATAATACAAATATAAATATAATTTTGACTTATAAACACATCCCAAATCAAAATGCTCTTATTGCTGGTTTGACTGTTTTTTGTTTACTAAAATATCAATTATGATGTCTTATTTGTTATCAATTATTAAATCATTCCATTTAAACTTAAATTTTAAATATAAAATAATATTATAATAATTCAACTTATTAAAATTTCAAAATAATTTATTTTTAATCAAATAAATTTATTTTTTTAAAATAATTAAAAACCTGGAGTAACCAATAAAAAGGTTAACATTAACAAATAAATTATTGTATTTTATAAGATATTTAAAGAAAATCATGGTATAGATTTTTAGTTTCACAATTAATGTGATTTCTAGTTATGATTGGTATATAAATTATTTTAGATTATGATTTTATCTTTTTTTTTATTTATATTTTTTCTTTGAAATCATAATATAAATTTGTTTTTGAGAAATAAATCGATAATTCCGATTTTTTTTTTTTTATTCTTATTCTATAGATATATATGAATCATGTATCTAAGAAATTTTTAATTTTACAAATAGTATGAAAATGAAATCACATTTAAATTATAAATTCAATTCAACTTGTCACATTGTGGAAGAATTGTTGAAGAGATATAAAAAGGTTGGTCACATATTTGTTATAACTCTTTTATTTATAATTTATTTTTAAAATTATGAGTTAATAAAATTATTTTTAATTATGTATGTACAGATTCATTACACATGATTCTCAATAATAATTTTGTTCATATTGTGTTGTATCAACCTTATTAATTAATTAATTATTTAAAATATGATAATAACAATAATAATTATAAATAAAGCTAGTATCTAAATTCTAAAAATTAATAGTTTAGTAAGATAGATTATAATTAGAAAAACAAGCCTTGTATTTTGTTTGAAATAAAAAAATAAAAAAAGAGTTCAGGATTATGTTCAAAAACTGAAAAAGTTAAAGGGCTTAATTAAAAAGAAACCGGAAGTCCAGGGACTATAATGAAAATAATAAAAGAGTTAGGTGAAGCATCGCATGTGGATTAATGTTCTAATTCCATTTTTTTTAAATACTGAAAAAAATTAAAATAGAAGTTGTATATAACGATTGGAAAATTATTAAAAGTAAAAAACACATAATTTCAAAGGAGGAATATTGATTTCTAATTTTTTACTTTTGTTTAGTTAAATGAAAATTTGATTAAATAATTGTTTATCTATGACAGCTAATAATATGAAATAAATTTGAAAACTTGATAATGATTTGATCATATCTTGCTGATTAATAGATTGGAATGAATTAAAAACTTGCCAACTATTTTTATTCTTTTTAAATTCTCGAATTCAAAATTATAGAATTTGCTGAATTTTAAAAATTATTTTTTATTTTCATGAATAAGTTAAACGTTTTATAACTTTTGACAATATTTACATCGTATCTTAAAGTTGTAAGTATGAACTTATTCTTTTATCACCAAAATAATATAACTTTATGAAATTTTAGATTTTTCAACTTTTGTAATTTGAATATTTGATATAAAAATATGAGTTTTCATTGGAGTGTCTCGAAAATAATTTTTTCATATTTTTTTTGGTGTTTCATTTGAAATCATTTTAAGCTCAAATTATTTGGATTTGGACATTGATGTTGAACTTGTGTTAAAAGTAAGACGGTCAAAATCGAGAGTTTACGTAAAATTGTTGGCTAGTTATAAACTCGTAAATTTTAGAGTTTATTTAAAATTGTAAGAGTTTAATTTTAAAAATAAAAAGTTATATATTATTATTATTATTATTATTATTATATATATATATATAATTAAGTATTTTATATTTTACCAATTTTCAAAAAATATATATTTAAATATAAAATTAATTAAAAATAATAATAAATAATACTATTAAAAATTATACCTACAAAATTAATTATATTAATTTATTTATTTAAATAAATAATAACTTTATTTTTTAATTTTTAAATATAATTTTATTTTTTAAACGTATAATCGCATAAAATCGTAAAATCGAAATTATTTATAAACTCGTAAAATCTTATTATCGTAAATTAAAAATCGTAAGAGTTGTCTATTTAAGAATTTACTTAAAATAACTCGTTTACTTTATGTGAAATCGTAAAACCGTAAATAGTTATACTAAATTAATGTGCTTAGATTTCAATAATAAAGGTCGATAAATATATTTAAAGTCACAAAAATTTGTATTTGCCAAACCATCTTAGTCATTTAAAGTTGAATATTTACACTAAGATAGTTATAAAAATTTTGAGTAAAATAAATATGAAAGTGAGAAAATTCTAAAATTTTATATATTTTTTTTCTTTTAAAATAAGAGTAAGTTTTATTAAAATTCATTCTTTCTCGACTATCTCACTTTTAGGGTGGAGCCAAAATGAACTGTTCAAGACCAACTTGTTTAGAGCTAGTTTACAACCTAGGTGGAGCAAAATTAGTTGAGACTTCACGTTAGGTGAAGAACTTTATACAAGGTTTTAAACAAACCTCTAAACAAATATGTTCGCGAGTCCATTATCACGACCTAACAAACCAAATATCTAAAAACTATGTCTTGACTTGTTTAAATTTTCAAACTTTTAAACAAGCTCGAACTCTCTTAATAAATAGGAGTCCAGTTCATTTACCTCCCTACTCATTTTCTCTTAAACCCGAAAACTCAATAAAAGAAAAATAACCATTTAAATTAGTAAAAGTCTCAAAAGTACAAATATCTGGTTGGCACGACTCGGGCCTTCACTTCCTTTTTTTTTTGAATGGAAAATCTTACAAAGCAAGTCGACATTTTCAGACACTTTTCAATTCTTTCAACCATTGTAAAAGACCTAGCAGGTGTATGAGAACAATTAGACAAATTTAAATCTGTAATATTCTTTTATACAAACCTGTTTTTGAAGAAAATAATGTTTCTTATTATATATGGACCAGTTGATTGTCTAGGATTTTACAAATCCACACAAAAGTTATAAAAAGGCAGAAAAAATTGCATCTTACTTTACTTCTTCAAACTGGCCTAAAACATGATCTAAGTTTTATAAGAATATTATAACAAATGAATTGTACACATAACTCTATTTGTATCTTCATCTTTTTTTTCTTCAGAACTCCTGCAAATTTAGTAAATAAACCCACTTTCCTCAGCAATAGTAAATAAAACACATATAAATTGCACCAATTTAAATGCATGCAGCAGAAACCGCAAATAAAAGTGTCATTCCAGAAAGTAAGCCTTGATGGTTATTACTTCATTCCTGCTCTTCTTTACATGTTACAATTAGTCGTTTCTTATTTACATGCTTCAAATAACCTTGTTCGGTTTAGAAGTCCGTTATTTGGGTAAAATGACTAAAAAAAGGTTTGGTTTTTAAAACTAGGTTTTATCGCAGAAAATCTAACACGACCTAGAGTGATGGCACCCCAATATGAAGGGCATATATAAACATCAAATTTAGTATTATGTGCAAAAAGGGCATATAACTGGTGCACAAATATTCATGTCTTCTTTTCGTTTTTTTAAGCTTAACAGTAGGGGATTTAGTGTTAACGAAGAGGGCTGGCTAGAGCTTCTTTTCGCTAATTTGATTTTCTTTTTCAAAATAATCCTTTATCTTCATCAATCAAAACATTCAAATCAACAATAAATATACCAAATTACCCTTTACTTTTTTTTCAACGAAAAAATATATTTTAATACTTTAACCCAAATAATCCTCTATTTTCATAATCTAGGTTTTTTCTAAGTAAGCCCAGATCATACAAGCTCTAACGGGTACTTTTTGTACTAGTTTAAGTAAAGTAATTTGAGGATATAATTGTCAATTTAGGCATGTTTCCCCCTTTTATCCATATTATTCACAACAATAGTTGCAAGGATGAGGGGGGAAACCGTAATCCAATAACGTAGAGCCAGGAAAATTGAAACAAGTTCAAAACAGAAGAGCAAGATACGGTAATAGTAGTCGAGGAAGAGAAAAGGTACCTAATTGAGTCTCATCTAGCACTACAAAAGTGCGCCAAGAAGGGCATGTAAAAGAGCCCAATAGATGATGACACCAAGGCGCAACGTAGGCTGTCGCATCAACGCTCGGTCACATGACATCCTATATAGATTGCATAATCAAAAAGAAAATGCTTAGTAAATTATGAATCTAGAAGAGACTAGAATAGAGACAATAAAGATAAAGTAAAGTAACCCACCATAGACCATCAACAACTTCTGTCAGAGGTCTTGTGAATCTAGGAATGATCCTTGATGTAGTCAGAGACTTGAAACCATGGGCTGAACCAGACAAAATCAAAATATTAGACCAGCAAACAAAACGACAAGTTCATATAATTATTATAAGTTATACAAATATCAATCCTGGTTTCTTTTTTTTTCACATGGAAAAATATTGTGGTTTATTTAAGTCAAATGACCAAAATATTATGAATAAGGATATTAGTTTATCTGGATTTAGTTCAAATAAAGCATTTCAAACCTTTATCATCATCTTCATCTTCCCGAATCTCATTTGTAGCCTGGTCAGCATCTATAGCAATTGCAACTTGATCATTGTTGGGTTTGCGCAAACTCCGAACTTGGGATGAAGTGGAAGGCCTCTGTGTTGTCCACTTGTTTATCTGATAGAAATATGCAATGAATGTTAGTGCTCCAAAATTTCAAAAAATATCAGAAGCTTGGCAGTATAGCTCGAAAATTTCAGCATTTCAATTGATATTATGTTTAACTGTCAAGAACTTTTTCACAAGAATTTCAAATGCCATATACTATAAAAAAGAATTCCCATGGATTTGTCCTTTTCCTTTCCTCACCAAAGGTAATAAGTTATTATGATAATGTGTGGTTGCTTTAAAAGCATAATGCCCTTGAGTAATGGCAACTCACTAAATGGACCAAATAACAAGGCAAGCACAAAGGAACCAATTTGATACCAGGAATCTAGTTTTGTAGAAAATAAAGCATAATTCGAAGTGATCCAGACTTTTTGAACTGGTGGAAATAAATTTTCATAGTGACATTATTTCGGTGAGTTATTTACTTAAATTAGACCTTGTTTGATCTTGGCTTTTTTCAAAAAGAAAAAATGAAAAGAAAAACAGTTCTTGTTACAAAGAGGTTTATTTGGATAAAATGACAAATATTTTTAGTTAATATTTTAAAATGTTAATAAAGCAGGGTATTTTGGTTAGTTTACAATTTGATGGCAGAAGTGATCGACCATGTGGTTTATTTGCAATCAATTCAAATAAACCACAGCAAACAAGCCAAATTTATAAATAAAAACATATTGTTCCTTTGTATTTAATTTAGAAAAGTTATTAGATATTTTGATTGATGATGGGATAATGGGTTATTTGGATTAAATCAAAATAACCCTTCATCAAACAAGGCCTTAGCTTTTAAAAAAATTGGTTTCTAAATGCGACAATAAACAAAGGATAGATTGCTAACCAATGGTTCCACCTCCACAATCTCAGAAACAGTATCGGTTGCATGCCCCAGATCAACCCCCTTTTGAAGTATTGTCAGTTCAGATTCTTTTGTATGTAAAGAACTCTCAAGACTTTCCTGTCTATGTGTCAACTCTTCTACTTTACTTCTCTCCTCATGTAACAATGTGTCATTGATATGAGCTGCAGCCCGTAATTCTTCCACTTCAGATACGAGTAATGCAAAATGTTTCTTCAACAATTCTTTTTGTTCATCATGCTTTTCCGCATCATCATCGTAAGAGTTAACACCATTGACCAGCACTTTAGCCATAGTTGTGTCCAACCAAGTCAATAAGTCGTGGATCTCTGAGTTCACTTTACTGTTTGTTCGTGATAAAACTAGAGACTCGTTTGTGCTTCGAGTGACCTCTTGTCTTAAGAAAGAGACCTCTGAATCCCGTTCTTGTAATTGTGATTGCAGTTTCTCAATCTCCAAAAGCAGGTTTTCTGATAGCCGATGAAGTTCATCAAACTTACTCACTGTGACGGAAAGCTTCTTTTTCACCTTTCCCCCGGAAACCTCAAGGTTCTCGATGTCCATGTTTTTTTGCTGTATAACCTTTTCCAGATCCTCAATCTTAACCCTAAGGTCTTCCATTTGGATCTCCTCCTCGTCAAGAGCTTGCATTAGTGTCTCAGTCTCTGCAAACATAATAAAGATGAAATATGATGCAACATGTCTTTTTTTTATAAACAACGGCCCCATCACCATCAAATATATAAACGTTTGTAAACTAAATTCAGTATGATACAAACTCAATAATTTTTGTTTCTCTATGTCAAAACATCCCAAGATACAGAAACGAAAATAATAAGATCTTGTTTGATGTAGGGTTATTTGGAAATAATCTGCATTTTTTGAAAAAAGAAAATATATCTTTTTTGATAAAAAAAAAAAAACAAGTGGATTGTTTGAGGTTATTTGGGTTAAATGACTACAATATCATTTAAAAAATGGATTATTTGGGATTACAAGGGTAATTTGGTATTTTGGTTGATGACCGGATAAGAGGTTATTTGAATTAAATCTAAATAGCCTTTCATCAGACAAACAGTAAGTGTTTCCAAATGGGAGAAGACAAACTAGAAAATAAAATAAAGAAAAATGAGACAACCTTGGTCCTTTGCCGCCAGAGCACTAGTCAGTGAACCAACTTTCTCCACCAACTCCCTGGAGGTGGCCTCACCATCTTGTAGCACTGCGACTCTCCTTTCCAATAAATTACGCCCTTCCTCTGTGACCCTCAGACGCTCTTTCAAATCAATTATTTCAAGCTCTGCAGATTTAAGATTGTGCAAGTGACTCCTTGCAGCAGCATCGACGTCCTTAATCTGACTGACTAGTTCAGCACAAACTCTGTCTCTTTGGATGTCCTTCTCTTGAAGCTCTTTCTGTAAGTTTGTGATAGTAACTTTCATTTCCTTTTGGCTTTTCTCGATAATACCAACTTGCATATGAGAAAAATCTTTCACAACTTGATACAATCTATCAGCAATAGTGCCAACAGAACCTTCATTGGACCAAGGAATCTCTCCTCCAAGCATGTTTCCAGAGTCCGCATATGTTGTTGACTCCAAGCTGACCCTCGAGTTTGGAGTACTATCACCATTATTACCCATTATGTGAAGCTTCAAATTTTCCATTTCAGAGATTGATCTTCTGCAAGCTTCAAAAAGCAAGGAAATGTTTTTGCGCATTATTGTAGATGTAGTATCTTTCTCGTTTGCAATGCTTTGTAATCTGGCAACACTGTCCTTCATGGATTCACATGACTCTTTATATGAAGCCAGTTGTTTATGAACAATGTCTGCTGCTTCAAGTGATTGCTTAACTCCGTCATCAAATGCGGCTATATGGTTGACTAATCTTCCTTTAAGTGTGCCAGTTAGTTTCTTTAATTCTTGTAACTGATTCCCCATATAAGTATAATATTCGGCAAAACTATTCCCATCCTTCATTGACTTGGTGACCACATAATCCTTCAATTTTTTATGAAGCAAGTATAATTAATATATTAGAAATATGAGCAGTGCGACAAAACTGAAAAGAAAATAGCAACTGTAAGCTAACTAGAGACAAATTCATTAAAACTATGCTTCTCTCCTATGGTGGTTCAGTGGTGGTGGAGAGGATTTCTATAGTTTGAGTGCATCCACCATCCTATGTTGGCTCATGAAGCTCTTAGTTTAAGTTATAGCCAATAATTGTCAACCAATTGATGATGACGAGCACCAAATTCTCAACAGATAAACTAAACACCGAATTGGTTCCCTAGACCATATGAAGCTGCCCATACAAACGGAACATAAAGGCTACATGATGGGTTGTATTGTTACCAACATAAAATGTTGATCATGATGCAAAAGATTTGTTATGTTTGCCAAAAATCAGATCTGAAAAATAATCTAACAGGTCCTAAAAATAATATAATCATACCAAATGAAACAAAAAAAACACTATAAGTTGGATGAGGGTCTAAAAAATTATGTCTATACCAAATGAAGCAACAAAAATCAAACTATAATTTGGATAATAATTCAAAAAATAATCTCATTGTGATTAAGAAAAAAATATTACAGCAAACGAAAAAATACTTCAATATTAGTTAATTTTGACGATTTTCCAATGAGATCGTGATTGTGACAAAATACTAGTTTCTAAATAGGCGCAATAACAAAATGGGTCTACTCCTCCACAATGTAGAAATGCATCCTATCTAACAAATAGTAGGCTATAATCGCAATGTAATGCCTTTGGAAAAAAAGAAACAGTACCTTCTTTCCTGACTCCGAGGCAACAAAGCTACTTGAATCAGTGAAAGCATAATCAGATTCCGCACATGACAATATGTTGGCCTTTAGGTTATGCAGATGTTCTACATCATTAGTAAGGGCATCATTTAGCAGATCATATATGATAGAGAACTCCTCTCCAAGTTGATCTAAAGAAGCCTTAAACACCATCATTTCAGAAAATTGCTTATTCTTGTCCTCGGCTTGAACAGCAGATAACTTCTCAAGATGTGAGAGAGCTTCAACTTTTGCAGCAGATAATTCTGAAATCTCATTTGCAGCTGTTGCCAACTCTTCCTGCAGTCCATCATTTCTTTCTTGGACTTCGTTCACTTCTGCAAGGAGTAACTCAGCAGCTCTTCTAGATTTCTGTGAATCATGTTGAGAAGATGCCAGAGCAGCACTCAAGTCATTCCATCTTTTTCCTATTTGTTCCAGCTTTTGAACTAGGTTGCTATCGTCAAGATTGAAATCAGCATCAATGTTATTCAAAGCATAGGAAATCAAGTTTAAAGAATGTGCTTTCTCCTGCAATAAATTATCAGTTTCTGCCACTTGATTTCTCAGGAATGAATTCTCAGATTCTACAAGCTCTAGCTTCTCCCGGGAAGAAGACAAGTCCTTGATTTTCTTCTCAAGCTCGATAACAGCATTTTGATTATAGGTAACCTCACTTTTCAGGCGTTCCAGCTCAGAGTTTGCTGCATCAAGACCTTGTTTGAGACTATCTCGATGTTGTACCAGTGACTTACCTTTCCTGACAGCAAGATTTAACTTTTCTCTCACAGTGGTTGACTTCTGCTCCTCCTGACGTAGTAGCTCTTCCAATTCAAGCTTTTTCCTATTTAAAGCTTCAATGTCAAGGATAAGTGCTTGATTGTCAGCAAGACATCTCTCTTTCTCCTCCTTCAATATGCTCAAATCATGCAAAGCCTCTTCAAGCTCTTTCTTTATAGATAATGATAATACATCATCCTCTTCTGCTCCATGTAGAATCGATCTGTCATTACAAGTCCCTGTGAGTTCCTCATTGTGAGAATCAACCTGAGTAAGGTTTTGTGAAGCTAATGAATATTTCTCTAATAGCTTCCTCAATGATCTCTCCAGATGCTGAACATGGCTAGAATCATCAACTGAATCTTCATCGGTGTCCGGCAATGCATCATTGACTAAATCTTGCAATCCTTTTAGCTTCCCTTCAATATACTGAATTTGGTCCTCTGTCTGAGTAAGGTTTTGTGAAGCTAATGAATATTTCTCTAATAGCTTCCTCAATGATCTCTCCAGATGCTGAACATGGCTAGAATCATCAACTGAATCTTCATCGGTGTCCGGCAATACATCATTGACTAAATCTTGCAATCCTTTTAGCTTCCCTTCAATATACTGAATTTGGTCCTCTGTCTGAGTAAGGTTTTGTGAAGCTAATGAATATTTCTCTAATAGCTTCCTCAATGATCTCTCCAGATGCTGAACATGGCTAGAATCATCAACTAAATCTTCATCGGAGTCTGGCAATACATCATTGACTAAATCTTGCAATCCTTTTAGCTTCCCTTCAATATACTGAATTTGGTCCTCTGTCTGAGTAAGGTTTTGTGAAGCTGATGAATATTTCTCTAATAGCTTCCTCAATGATCTCTCCAGATGCTGAACATGGCTAGAATCATCAACTGAATCTTCATCGGAGTCCGGCAATACATCATTGACTAAATCTTGCAATCCTTTTAGCTTCCCTTCAATATACTGAATTTGGTCCTCTGTCTGAACCTTTTTGACCAGTTTCTCATTCAAAGCTGTTAACTCATCTTGTAATTTATAATTCTCAAGTTCATGTTGGAGAGACTTTTGAGAAGCCATGTCTAAATCATGTTTAACAGTCTTAAAACTATCAGAAAGATGCTCTTTCTCATGAATAACATCTTGGATAGTCAACTGAAGCTTAGATAAGCTCATTTTCGATTCTTCAAATTCAATCAATTTCTCATGTAAACTATTTAACTCTTCGAGCAACTTCCCATTCTCAAGCTCAAATTGGGCCACCTTCTCAAAGGCCAAATCATAATCTTGTTTTAGAGTCCCCAAACTATGAGAAAGATGGTCTTTCTCATGAGTAACAGATTGGAAATTGAACTGAAGATCGGATATGCTCTTTCGTGATTCTTCAAGATCAGACGTCAATGTCTGGCATAGGATTTCAAAATTGCCAACCTTCTGCTGTAGCGAATTACAATGGTGCTGAGACTCAGAAAGGGCTCCTCTCAACCACTCAAACCTATCTTCAGGATCCATCGATCGTAGCTGCAATGGCATATTTATTCCGTCCAAAATCTCTTCCCACCGTTGCAAATCACCATTCCTTTCCTTCAAGGATTCTTCCAGCATTTCATTATGTTCAGCTAGGCTATAAAATCTACTTTGAAGCTCATCAAATTTTCTCCTCAGATCATCATCTGAAGGTGAGGCTCTTTCTGCATCTTCACTCAAACCATCCATCACAGGCAAACCAACATCTGAATGAGACCCTCCTCCAACAGCACTTGTTGTATCCCCATCTGCAGGAGGCAACAGGTTCCTTTGTACTAGACTAGCTATCCAATCAACCTTCTCAATGGTATCTCTACTATGAAAGTGTTCCGGAAGTTCCAGGTCTTCCAGAATTTCTTCTATTCTCTGAAGTATAGAGTCCTTCAGGAGGAACGATTCTCTTAATGCAGTAGCTGAGTGACGAATATAGGAGAGTTCAGATTCCAAAGCTTCCATCCTCTCACCAGCCTCAGAATAAGTTTCAAGCTCCCTAATCTTGGCATCTTTCAACTGTAATTCCTGAGAATATTTCTCCAATTCGCTTGACATCTCTGCAAGGGACTGCTTCAGACTGTCACGCTGCCCAATCAGACCCTTTCCCTTAGAAACTGCAATGCTAAGCTTTTCTCTGATAGAAGATACACGATGTTCTGACTGTTCAAGTTCATTTATTTTTTTCAGAACCTTAGAACGGGTAGCAATAAGATCACGCCATGCCTGTGATAAACATTCCTTAAAAATGAAATTATCATTTTCATGTTCAGCAATCATGGAACTTAACTGATCTATTTGACCATGCAACTCAGTCAACTCAAGTTCCTTGGAGACAAAGGCTCTTTCAGACAAATCACCCTGCTTATTTTCTTCAAGTTTCTTGAGAAGCCAAGAAATCAAAGATCGGAGACGTAATTCAAGTTTAGTTGATTCAGTCTCTGCATACTCAACTGGAAAAGCATCTTCAACGTCTTCAACCATTTGGCGAACCATATCTGAATCGAGAGATCTTTCCTTCAGCTCCTCAATAACTTTCGTTGTATTCTTCAGCTCAGAATTGAGTACCTTGTTAATAGATTCTAGCTCTTGCCTCTCCCTCAATGCCGTCTCCAGGTGTTCCACAAGGGTATCACACTTAACAGGAAATAAAGGACCTTCAAGAATCTGGTCTTCTGGCGCAAATTGCTCTATTTCAATGGAACCACTTGCATATTTCCCCAGAGTACTATAAATATTGCCTAACACACTAATAGATAACTTGTTTCTATCATGAAGGTCAGCAAATTTTTGGCTCAAGTCCTGGTATAAATTTAAAATGGCATCTCTATCTTTATTTGAAGTTTCAACCTTCTCTTGCAGACTCGCAATCACCTCTGAAGCAGCATCAACAGAAACAGACACAAAGTCTACAACATTTATGGCATCATGATTGTTCATAGGGAGCATCGGCGAAGCTGTATTTACTACTGCATACTCAAGCTTCCTTACTTTCTCAATAACCTGGGCAACAGTAGAGTTCCATTCTTGCTCACATGAGAATACCCTATCAGACAGTTCTTTATGCAGAACTTCCACTTCATTAGAGAATGAGGATTCCATTGCAGTGGATTTTGAGTTCGCTTCATCCAGCTGCATCAGCAAGTCATTAACACGTAACTCGTAGTCCATAAGCTTTTCACCCAGCTTACCATTCTTTACTTCATGAATCATCCATTGGTGCCTTAAAGTTTGAAAAAGAGTCAAAACCTCGCTATCTTTAGTTGCCGCGTCAGAAATAAGTTGTTTGAGAATTTCATAAAGAACAAGAAGCTCGATGCTTACAGCTTCTGAGCTTTCACTATGGTCCTTCAAAGTATTATAGCTAATACTGAGATCCTTAACTGCAGACTCAGCCACAATCCTTTTTTCCCTCTCTTCATTTAACAATTGACTGGCTTTTGCAGCATCCAAGTTCACTTCCTCCAGAATTCCCTTAAGACTTCGTGTTTGCTCCCTCAATAAATTATATGAATCTGCCAACAACCGGTTTTCAGTCAAAGGTGTTTCTTCTGCATCATGTTCATCAGTATTAGCCTTGGATTCAAAGGCTTGAATCAGTCGTGATACATCTGGAACAACCTTCTTCGGAACTGACCTGCTCATAGATGCTGAATTATGAATCATCTCTTCAATAGTTCTGTCGAATCTCTGGACCAAACCAACAGCCTCATCTATGTGCCTTTTCAGGATGACAAACGCGGGGGACCTTTCGTCGATATTTAACATAAGACGATCAAGAGATGAACCATTAACAAAATTATCGCTATGATGCTGCTCTTCATCTGCACCACTTATTTGGTCTCCAAACGATACATCAGAACCCTGAACAAGTTTCTCAGGCTGCCCAACTGAAGATAACACACTGTTAGAGAAGTGCTTAGTTTCAGATTTCTGCTCGTCTATGCTTCTGTTGAGACCAATATTTTCCTCGGCAAGTTGATGAAGATGGACATTTGCTTCTTTTAGCTCATTCATTGTCTTGTTATGATCTTCTTGTAAACTTTCCAGTACACCTCGAATATCGGCCAAGTCCAAGGACAGTTTTTCATTCTCCGAGTTAAACTTAGCATTGTCTTCTTGGATCTTATTTCTCTCATCAACTACAAGAGTGATGTTCTCTTTTAAATTTATATTTTCAGCCTCTGAACTGTCTAATGAACCTTTGCAATCTGCTAACAATAATGCAAGTTTCTCAACTTCCCGAGCAAAATAATCCTTGTCACTCTCAAGGTTTATTTTCTCCTGGGCTGCCAAAGAGAGCCTTCCATTTAATGTGGCATTTTCATCCCGAACGGTTTCCAATGTAGCTTTAAACTCTGCCAACTCGCTTAGCAAATTCTCATTTTGATGCATAATATCAACTTTTAAATCCTCCAGACACCTTAACTCCTCCACTATTGATGCAGAGTTTACATTTAGATTTATGTTTTCAACAAGTAATGATGTCAAATACCCATTATGCTTAGTTAAATCTTCCAAGAGCTTTTCACGTTCATCACCATAATTTAAATTATCATCAAGTAATTTTTTGTTCTCCACCGTTGCAAATGTCATATTTTCTCTCAAATTGGCATTTTCAATCTGTAAAGCTTCCAACAAAGCCGCTGAACTAGCCAATTCTGCTGACTTGTTTGACAACTCATCTCTTGAATTATCCAGCTTCAAATTCAATTCATTAACCTTCATAGACAAATCATCCACCTGAGTCCTGGAAGCAAGAAATTGATCATCCAACTCCTTCCTAGCATAACTGATGGACTGAAGCTCAGATTTGCACTGTTCAAGCTCTTCAGATAGACTTTTATTCTGCCCCTGAACATTATTGACCAAAGCGCTGGAAACATAATTCTCATTAACCAACTGGATATGTTTATGGTCATGCTCTTTTTGCCACTCTGATTGTTCGTTGAGTTTCAACAGACAGACATCCCTGGAAAAATATGCAAGATACAAGTGTTCTGTCAGTCTGTGCAATAGATCCGATGATATATGCTCTGTGATATCTAAATGACTCCTTAAGCCTCCATTATTATGTTCTATCATGTTCATATTCACATGAAATTGCTCGTCCAAATGCTTTTGCAACATGTCTTCATCAGCCAAACCTGCCTCTGCATCTCCTTGTGTAACTAATAACTCTTCATTCTCGGCAGGTAAAAATCCGCATGACTCCGACAAAACCAGAACTGGAAGTGATCCCACGTTTATTATTTGAGTTTGTTCTACCTCATTGGTCGTTCCAGATGGTGGGAGTACAGCATTCAGCTCATCAATCGGATCCAACTGAAAATGTTGCTCCTTCATTACTTTCTCTTCAATTGTTGCTACTGATTCAGGTTCAGTCATCCCATCTGGTATAGGATTGTCAGAAGAAGCATCCCCTTTGAGCTTTAAGCTAACACCTTCATTGGTTTTCTCAGAAACTGGATGGTCAACTTCCTGAATCGTCCCTACCCAGCAACAAAAGACATTTTAATTGGAATACATCAGAAATCATGCAGCACATACCCAAAGTAGCAAATCATGTAATAAATAAAAGAAAATTGAAAATTAGAGTAGAGAAAGCAGGCACAACCTATATCCTTTACCTGATCTGCCCCATCAGTGACCTCTAGTTCACGTGAAACAGTGATATCATCATGCAGAACCGTGCCAAAAGTTACTTTAGTTTCTTCAGGGACCACATCCTCAGCATCAAAAAAGCATACCGTATCATCTTGAGCAACAATATCAGTACCTTGTTTGCTAATGTTTGTATTCAACGAGGAGTCAACAACTCCTGTATTCTCTGATGGCAAATCAGCCACAATAATACTGTCATCATTTATAGCAACTGCAGGCATAAGACTATTATCATCGTCTTTGGTATCCACTGTAACTGGCAAGACAACCGCCTTATCATCAGATTCATTTACTGATTTAACTTCCTCCACTGTAGGACGGTCAGCATCAGCATGATCATGTTTACCACTTTTACCTGACGATTTACTTCCTTTAGTATCTTTTTGCTTCCGGAATTGTTGAAGCTGGTAAACACATAAATTTTTAATAACACATGAACAGCTAGCTCATAATAATTCACATTGTGCGAATTCAGTGTTGGAATAACATAAACAAATTCTTTAAAGGAATTTACCTTTTTCCGACCAGCAGCGAGCAGATCGGTACGGTTCTTATTTTTATCCATATGATTCGCGTGGTTCGAAATCCAACTGTTTATCAACTGTCATATAGATCACATGCACGAATACTGAATCGTTACTAGATCGATCACCCTGCCAAAATGAAATCCGGTTTGAAGAAATCGAAACAACGTGATTGATTTGTTGAATATGCGATAAAAGTAGCACAATCTGTTCAAATGAAAACGGAGAGAAGAAACTTACTGCGAATATTGAAGGAGATACGAAACCGTCGGATTCGCCGGAAAACGAAATGGAAGTCTAGATTCACGATTCAGGGAGAGAGATATATAGTCCGGCGTTGGCCGATGGGCGGTTGCGGCGACAGCTGAATCGTCTCTTTCAGATCTCGAACGTAAACTTTGTGGTGGGAAGGGGGATTTTTTCTCCTCTGTCTGGTTCAGCAACGATTAAACGACGACGTATTTGATTTTCTTCTATTTCAAGTAATATATAATATAATTTTTCAAAAATAAATTATTTTTATTTTTATTTCATTTGGCAGTTATCATTTGTACCTAAGAACGTCTCAATCGGGTCGGGTCTTTATTAGACACGGAAGGGCTCAATTAGAATGACGATTTGATGTTCTTTCTAATAGAAATACAAGATTAGGGATTAGGGATGGCAACGTAACAATTCGGGTAGAGTACCAACCCGACCCTACCTTGCCCCGATTCTTCTGAACACAAATCATATCTGCCCCAATTCCGACGAAATATTTTATTTTATTTTTGTATATCCGTCTCGATTGGAACGGAATTCCCTTTCCTTCCTTATCAGAAAAAAAAAATATAGGGTATTTTCAAAATTATATAAACTTGTCAAATATTATTTTATTTTTTTAAACGATAAAAGATGTATTTTTTAAAAGATAATTATTGCTTATAGCTTGTTATCTATAATGATAGGCTAAAAATAGTTATAATTCTTATATATAGGTGTAAAGATTGTTTTTTCATTTTTAATATAAATACTTTAAAAAAAATAGGTGTGATTGTTATTTATTTTTCTCATAATATACTATGTTTTTTTTTATAAGACTAATAGTATATTTGAAAATATTATTATACATACATATGACATTATTGTGATTTGTATATTTTCGGGGTAGATAAATAATTATCATCTCCTCCTCGATTCCAGTCAACATTTTTTTATTTTTCTTTAGTTTGTCGTGATCTCGGGTCAAAGCGGAGAAAATTAAATTCAGATCAATTGGGAGACCGTTATGGCGGTTTTAAATTGTTGTCCTTAAACTTATCATTTAATTTAAAATGTTTTAACCGATAATCGAATTAGTGATATTTGTTTTTTTAAGTACCGATTTTTAACGGAATGAAAAAAATTTGATTAAAACTTATATTTATAGTGTATATTTATTTTAGTATTTTATGTATAAATGAAGAAAAATATTGAATTATTTATATTATAAATTATTTTAATTAAAGATAGATTTGTATTATATAGATAAAAATGTTATTGTTATCCTCTACATTATTCACTTAATCTATCTAAATTATAATTGGGATGATACAAAAATGGTAAGTTCATTATTTGTTCTTTACTAGATTATTGTCATTTCAATAATTGGAAACTTATTGTTTTTCAAAATCCATAACTTATTTTATTTCAATTAATTCATGAAATGATTATCTATATTGGAAATTTGATATATTTAGAATAATATCCCTTTCATAATTATTCAAATATTCTCTAAAGCATTGAGTAGATGTAGACATAATCCATATGAGATTATTTGTGTTTAAACTTTTTTCACACAAGAAACATGAGTTAAAAATATTTATTTAGATATCTTAAAATCGCGTTTAATATATTATTATTGACAAATAATTTCATCATGAATGAAGTAGGCTTAGTATTGAATCAAACTTACCTTTTATTCTATTAACATCATAGTGAGATTACACAAAATTTAAATATTAGAGTTTCATTCAATTGTTTTTTTAAGTTATAATATGATATAATTAAGGGTAGTATCATTACAAAAACACGAATTTCTCCTATGTCATCAAACACACTTAAAACACATCGAGATTAATCATTTAAAAATTAACCTATATTTCACAATAAGTTCTTAACGAAATTCACAATCAATCATCAGTAATGTTACAATATAAGTAATTAATATCACATACAACTTTTTGGACTTGTTATTGACAACTTACCTTTTTTAAATGGCAGTAATCAATCATATTATGAGAGTAAGACTTCAGAAAAATAAATACTTTCTTTTTTGTCAAATTTTGAAGATTTACAAATGAAAATCAAACGAGAATAAGGGTTTATATCTAAAACACTTGTCAGAAAAATTAAAATTTTAAATTTTATTCTTATTTTTTTTAAATGACTCTTAAATCTTAAGCTCTTATCTATTATAAAAGGATCCAAATAAAATGACTCATTTGGACCAAGATGCATTTTTTGTTAGCTCATCATCAGCCCAAATAAAAACAACCCAATTGGTGATAGAATAGTCCAATATTTTTGATCAATTACTTTCAATTAAGCCATTCAAAAAGTGTATACTTAAAATTACTTATCACTTATAAACTCTAAGTAAAATCAAAATTCACTTCAAAGTCAAATAATTTATTTTTAAAAACATTATTTATATCATTATTATTTGTATATATAATAAAAAAAATATGACACCACAAAGAAATAAATGTAACGTGATAATTATTTAATATACAACTCCAGATAAGAGCTTCTAACATTTCAAATCATATCCAGATTTAGAAAATGCCATTACATATTATGTTACATCTATTTACTTAAAAAAATATTGAGAGATATAGTTTTTTTTATAAAAAGAAAATTAAAATATATTAATATATATAAATAAAATTTATTTTAATATTTTTATCAATTAGAAGTAATATTGAATTTATGCTTGCATTATTAAAACAATCCCCTTTCAACAATACTTTTTTTCATATATATTTGATTAATTGAAAAAATGAAGCATAATTTTTTTTTCAAAGCAATCCGTTAAGCAAGATTCAAAATTAAAATCTAAATATCTAATTTGTAGGCTTAAATTATAGTTTGGCCCATCTAGAACCTAATTTAATTGTTCAAAACCAAACATGGGTTTATAATAATTTTAAAGGTTAGCAAATAATGTATTTTAGACTTATATATTTATATGTTATTAAATAAAATAAATTAAACACTGTATATTTTAAAGATAAATATTAAAATTAATAGTAAAATAAATAAAATACTAGTTATGTTGATAATAATAATAATTGTGCTGAAATTGAATGAATTGAAAATTTCAGGTGAGAATGTGACTCATGTTCAAACATTTACATTTTGAAATTTTGACTTGAATATGTTGGAAAAATAATTTTTTTTATTGACAAAGTAAAAGGATTATAAATTTAATTTTTTCACTATGTTATAATTGTTTTGTAGGGCATATTTTTTTTCTTAAATTTAATTATATTATAAATTTATAATAAATATTATGTAAAATATAATATTTATCCATTAAATAAAAACCGAAATATCTTAAATATAGAAAATAATGATAAAAATTAAATATTAATTAAAGATTAGTGATAATTATTTTTAATAATTTATACAAATATTTAAAAGAAGTTTAAGAAGTTATCACTCAAAATGAAATTAACTGGTAGTTGGTGACTAGAGTTAATTGGATTATTCAAAATTTCTTAAATTGAAGTGGATGTGTTAACTCACTTAAACCAAGTTCGTATGAGTTTTTTAAATAACCCCACACAAATAAAATATAATTTCACTCCCTTTTTTATTAATCATAATACTCAATTCATTACCTAAAATACTAAAATATCATATATTTTAAATTATTATTTTTTATTTTTTTATATATATTAATACCTTTTAATTTTTGAAGAGATAATAATTATTTACTCAAAATTATCACCCATCTTTTAATTTTTTTCTCTCTTAGTTTTAAAAAAAATTAAATAAAGCGCAGACTTTAATAAAAAAAAATACTCAATACTAATATGAAAAAAAGTAATTGACTTTAAAAAATAATTAATCAATTGATATTAGGAGCCCCAACCCTCCTATTTTGAAAATCAATTAATACGATCATTATACAACAATTGTCTAGGACTACATACTAGTTTAGTATAATTTATTTTAGTAAAAAAGTTAAAATTATTAATATATAATAATAAAATAAATTTTATTTAATTTTTAGATATTTTTTTTTATATATTTTAGTTAATTAATGGAATCATACCATGGAAGAGAATAGTGAAATAATGTTTAATTAAGTTAATTTATTTAAATAACCTAAATTGAATAAGATCTATTTTGTTTTTTTTTTAAATAGATGACTAAAAAAATAAAAATTAAAAAAAATGTACTTTACAAGTTTGTTTTGAATTATTTTCCTAATAAATATTCCACGTTGAATGAGTAAAAGAATGAAAAAAAGAAGGTTCCCTATGACTTTCATATATTGACATTATTCATGCATCTTCCTTCAATTATTAACAAAAACAATTTGATCCTATGACCAAAACAATCTTATTAAGAAAGTTGGAGAAGATTACAAGTATGCTAATTTAATTAAGGCTAATCAACATCAAATATATATATTAATGTTTGAATATATACATTGAATTAATTGATGTAGTCAACCAATGAATTAGAGCTTATTAGGCCTTATGTAATCTCAGGAAAATTAAAATTTGAAAACTCCATGTTTAACTTTAAAAAACAATAAAAAATAAATTAAAAATATTAATGATTTTATAGGACAAATTACATAAGTGGTCCTTAAATTATTTCGATCGTTTACTTTTAGCCCTTAAACTATTTTTGAAAACAAATCACCTCTCAAACTTTCCGAAAGGGTTTTCTTCTTTCAATTTTTTGAAAGAATACAACGGTTCTAACTAAAAGCCCTCAAACTATTATGATAGTTACTTTTGTCCCTCTAACTATTAAATTTTTAACACTTAAATTATTTCTCCCAAAATCTGTAGCATATTTACTCTTTTATTTTGTCTCATGACTAAATTTAAAAATAATTTGTTCTCTTGCAATTTATTAATATTTTTTTCCACAAATTTTGATAGATTATAATAGTGTTTTAAATAATTGTAACTTCCTATTTTTTTTTCTTTATACAATAATATCAAATAAGATGAAAAATGTAAATGATATTAAACAATTACAACATCAATTTTGGACTAATAATATTCATTAACAATTACTAAAATATAAATAATCACCTTTTACACATTATAGTTAAAAATGTAAACCAAAACACTACAATTAAAAAAGACAAAAAAAAAATTTGCTCTTATAGTTTATAATATTCATGTACTAATCCCTAAAATATTAATTTTCTCATCCCCTGCTTTTGATTAGTCACTTAAAAAAAAGCTGTAGTTAAAAAGATAAAAGATCTGCCAAATAATATGAATACATACAACAAATCAAACAAATATACTTCTATATTGGTTCTCTACCCTTTTAATGCTCATCATTCATCCATTTACATCAAATTTTAGCATTGTGGTCTGAGTTTCCACATTTCTTACAATAGATTATCACATACCTCATCAGCTTTTTTCCATAGTCTTTTCTCTTGTCAGGTTCTTTTCTTTTTTGTTTTCTTGGGTCTACCTAGCTGAACCACACAAACGGGAGGATCCAACTACAATCCTAATGATGAAGTTGGCCATATATCTTTACCATTGATTGAGTATAAGACGTGATGATAAATAGTGATGAATAATTCTTTTTTGTAGCACTTGTCGACACATTCATACACTTTTAGGCCATGTTACTTTAAAACAACTACAACATGACAACTACATAACTTTTTCATAACATCAACAACAAACTGATGTGCATTAGGGCCCTAATTTGATAACCGTCCACAATTATAAATTGTTGTCATACCCTAGGTTTTTAACCATTGCCTTAATCTCTTAGAAAGACAATCTATCAATATCACAATAATCAACATCACCACCAACGTATAATAGCCCATCTCTTCTTCCTCCATGATAAAGTTTAATGCTGAAAAATTCAGACTCAAGACCTGTAACTCGATATATGCACATTAAAAGAATATATAAATATTGTAAACTTGATATCAATGCATAATTAGAAAATGAGGGTTTAATTAGAGAAAAATATTAAACATCTTATCAAGTATAGTATAAAACCAGTAACTCTACATTACTTAAACAAGTTGTCTCAAGTTAAAATGCACTTCCAACTAAAATAGTTTCAGCACAAAACTGAAGTTGTCTATAAGTTACTACATTAATAATAACTAGTATCAACTACATCTCCCGACCTAAGAAATAAATGAAAACAAAGAGCATGTAACAAATGGTGAACATGTTAAATGACCTTTTACCTAACTAGAAGAATCATTATATCACATAAGAAATGTATCATTTCCTTTTCTCTACATGTCTCTTTTCTTTAATAAAGATAAATATATAGTAGAAATTAGATATAAATGAGATAATTATAGTTAATACATGGAGTAATATCTTTAAAAGTAATATATCTTAAGGAAACAAAACTAAGAACTAGGTATACAACAACAAGTACTTAACGTTTACTCGATTAGAATCAAAATCACAATTTATAGGTCTAATCGTCCAAGTCATTTCTCTGATACTATGAACTTTATCTCATGTTACTCTTTACCCCTCTAACAGACCCCTTCTCTCGCACCAATCTCAAGAACTCAAACCTTTTTCGTAATATAAGACTTCTCTAGAAGACTATTTAATAGGATCAGTGTAATCAATAAAGACAGGGGTCTAACTATTGATAACAACTTCGAATAAACGAATTGATAGAAATCCTGTTAGGGATTAATATCACTTTCTATTCTTCGCAAACCTTCACAAACTCTTGAAAACGATTCAAGTGTGGAACTGCTTGTTTGAGTTTGAAGCTTTGAACCAATGAATAATGAAAGAAAGAAGGTGAAGAACACATTAAGTTTTTATGGATGTTCAGAGCTAACACTCCTACATTACCCCTTCTTCCAACAACCGGAAGGATTTCACTAAACTTCTTTGAATCAAATACAACTTACTGAATAACTAATATTTTGTTGAACAAAACAGACTCTGTTCAACTTACAATATGATCAATAATATCTCTCAGCTAAACAATGTTTTTGATTCTCTCTCTTAAACTTGAAAATTATGTACAATTAGTAAGTGCAAGAGCAAATGAGTAAGAATAATTTAATTCGATAACTAGAAGACCGATAGATTTGTCCGTTGTCCTGCACTGAACAAGTAGTGGAAGGAATCTTCGCGTATGTGGCGTTAATTCATTGGATGTAAATAGCCGGCGTACTGGTCTGCAAGAGAAAGTGGAGCAGGAGTAGCATACAGTTAGTTGATCGTGGGTAAACGTATGTTAACTTCAAACGGCTACTGAAGCGAGGAATTAGACGTGCTCCATTAGACTTCCAAGTCTAAGGGAGTTAGACGCAAATGTCTAACATCGAGTTCCATTAGAGTACCACGTCTAATGGAGTTAGACTACAACGTCTAACTTCGCATCCCATTAGACTACCATGTCTAATAGAGAGTTAGACTGCAGCGTCTAACCACATATCACTTCAAACTAATCTGAAGGAGTTAGACACTCACGTCTAACTACATGTTTGTTAGACTAGCACGTCTAACTACGTATCTATTAGACTGACACGTCTAACTACGTATATGTTAGACTTGCACGTTTAACTACGTATTTGTTAGACTAACACGTCTAACTACGTATTTGTTAGACTAGCACGTCTAACTACGTATCTGTTAGATTGGCACGACTAACTACGTATATGTTAGACTTGCACGTCTAACTACGTATCTGTTAGACTTTCACGTCTAACTACGCATCTGTTAGACTGACGCGTCTAACTACGTATCTGTTAGACTGACACGTCTAACTACGTATCTGTTAGATTGACACGTCTAACTACGTATCTATTAGATTGACACGTCTAACTACGTATCTATTAGACTAGTACGTCTAACTAAGTAACACGTCTAATTAGTCTGTTTAGACCACGTCTAAGTTAGCCAAATTTGATGCACCTACATAAAAACAATTAGACGACTTAGCTTCGTTCATATCTAAACATCATCAAAACTCAATTGATTAATATTTAGCATTTTTCTGTTAATTAACTCTTTACATAGTTTTCTAAACAATTTCTTCTAAGTTAATTAACTCTTAATTTTTCTCAACACTATTTTTCTCACAACTTAGGGTTTCTCCTTACAATGAATGATGCAAATCTATGAAAAAGACGAAAGACAATATTAGGTAGGTAGGTTGGTCGCAGAGAAGATGTAAAATCTGAAGAGAATGATGGTTGAAAATGAAGGTTTTAATTAGAGACGTTATGTTGTAACAGAAAAATTGACAGAAGGGCCTTTGGTGACCCATTCTGATAGTTTGAGGGTCATTGATGACCTTTCAAAAAGTTTAAAGGGTAATTTATTTTAAAAAATAATTCAAAGGCTAAAGTAAGCGATCGAATTAATTTGAGAACCACCTAGATAATTTGCCATATTTTATATTTATTCATTTTTTATTAACTATGAAATGATAATTTATATATTTTTGAAACCAAAGCTTATTGTACACACAAAAAAACTAGCACGATTTTACTCGGTCTAAACTCAACTTCAATTTAACTTAAGACATTTAAATAAATTATGAGTTAATAAATGCGATAAAATTAGAAGACTTCATTAATTATATACATTGGATGAGTAACTATATTTTAACCTTGAAACATAAAATGTATTAATATGACATCTAACTAGTTAGACTATCTTATTTTTATTAATCATAATACAACATTATTATAGAGATCTAGTACTCTCATATGAAAGATCTCTTAAAAAAGTAATGAAATCGTTAAATACATGTATTATTAATGCTTGATAATGATAAAAGATGTTAGAATAGGTGATATACCGATGGCCAAAGTTTGATATATAAATATCACTTTATCCTTTAAACTATTTTATAATATTTAAGATCATCATCTAACTTACAAAATGAAATAACTAATTCTAAAATAAAATATAACTATCCGTAAAATAAATAAATATCATTAGTATTATAAAAATATAAAACTTGATTATAATACTTATGTCAATAATTATTATATTTATTCAATATAATAAATTTTATATTTGTTTCGTTTAGGATCAAAAAATGTTCTTGAACATATATATAATTAATCCACACTAAGGGTTGTCTCTCATAATATAGATGCCTTCCAAATGATAGTTTGTGAGAAATTTTAAGCTATAATAGTTGCGTTGTTTTAGTTAATAAATGAAATTAATATTATTTAATTATTTGTTTATAAATGGTTGGTTCAACTCTTTTTATGTATAAATTATTAATATTTAGGTTTAAAAATCAAAATATGAATAGTCTTCATTGAATATGTTATAATATTATATCTGTGAAAATGTTGACATCGGTTTTAATTAAACTATAAAATAATATATAAATTATATATATATAGGGAAGAATATAATCTCCCAGGCAAATCTGAAGTAGATGTAAACTTGATTTGTTTTATGGTGCTGATGTGCCTAATTAGATTCCACATGAATTTATTATTTAATAATAATAATAATAAACTTTCTCTCAAAAAAGATTCCATGTACAATTTTATTATTTAATAATAATAATATTCATATTCATATTCTGGGATATATATTCAACTGACCATTTTGTCAACTTCTATATATTCAGATGACCTAGGCTTTTATTCTATAAATAAGTAAATTAAATAGTGACGTGTTTGATTTATTAAATCATGTTTCTCTTTTAAGGGCTAATTAATTAAGGATTATATGATCGTGTGACTATTTGTTCCATATAAGTCAAATAATTTTGATTTATGATTGTGCAAATATATATATTTATAATAGTTAATTTTTCTTTAATTAGGTCAAATAAATGTGAAGAAATTTCATTGTAACATGAATATTATACAATAGTCCCTGGAGAGAATGCATATTCAGTAATTGTAAATCAGTTATTTTAAGGCATTATTTGAATAGTAGTAATTTCTTAAATTAAAAATAAAATAATATTTGTTCTAACTTAATTGTTCACTAAAGAATTATATATATATATATATATATTAATTTAAAATATCAAAATTTTATTTTTTTAATTAACATCCTTAACATTTAACTTTTTTAATATTAATCTTTTATTATTATAATTTAATTTTCTTAAATATGAGAACAACTATATATATATAATGAAAAAAATAGTAATAATAACAATAATAGTAATTAATTTAGAGTGTTTAATGTGTAATTTGAATAAATAAGAAAATTTTAATAAGAAAAAAATAATAAATTGATAAAAGCCTAGATTCTTCTTGAATTTTATTCAGCAAGATATTAAAGTTGAGCTTTTTTTTATTCTTCTTGTTATATTTTATATTTATTAAGCAATTCAATTGTTATTATTTAGTTTTAAAATATTTTTTATTTATTTTTATTATCTAGTTCTATATTTATTTAGTCAATAAATTTTGTTTCAAACAAATATGCTCGAATAATCAAATTGGACTATTTATTGAGGGCAATACGGGCCTTTTATTTGTGCTCCTTGTTTGGAAAAAAATCTAGATTTTGAACTTTTTTTTTTTTAGAATTTATTTGGAGCTTTTTATTGTTAAAATTATACCAAACTAGGTTTTATTCTAACGTTTTAAATATCGTTTATTTATTGTCTAAGTGACTATAGTTATAAACAAATAATTAAAAGATTTATGTCACTAATTTAATTACCGAACTTCAACTCGAATTGAATATCACTAATTTAATTACGAATTTCAACGAATTAAGTATTTTGAATGTCGATTCTCTAAAATTTGATAGTTAGTTATATTAGTGACATTAATTAATTAATTAATTATTTATAAATGTTACATAATTAATAAATTAACCGCATTTGAAATCGTTAATACAAAATTTGGTTTAGTAATATTTTAACAATTAAACCTCAAATTATTTATTTAAAAAATCCTCAAATTCCAATGTTTTATAAAAAAAAAAGTCCTAAATATCAATTCACGATAATAAAAAGTTTCAATTTGATAATTTAATCAAAAATAATAATTATTATTATTATTTATAAACTTAATTTTTACGTTTTAATATAATAATATTATATTGTTATTTTTTAAATAATTTTATTTAATTAATTATATCAGAATATAAAATTTTAATAATGTATAACTTCACCCATGTAAAATATAAATAAGTAAGCAAGTAAACAAAAATATGAATACAAATATTTAATTCATCTCTATCTATCCAACTCATAGAACATATACTACTTTCTTTTCTTATATAAAGTATATATATATATATATATATATATATATATATATATATATATATATATATATATATATATATATATATATATATATATTAAATATCAAGTTGAAAATAAAGGTGGAATTTAATAGTAGTAGTTGTAGTTAATGTTTCATTGACTTTTATTAAATACATATATTTGTTTAAAGGAGGTATATAAAAAAGAATCAAATCTCCACAAAATCCTTTAATGCATGAAAATGCATATTTATATATTTATTTTTGCACCTAATGACTTCAATGCTGGAACTCCACTTCCCAAACAAAATGCTATTAGTCAACTCATATGATTTTATATTTTTATATATATTATCTAAATAAATTTATTTCAAATTTAAAATAATTTAATTGTATACAAAAATTAAATATCCTTCCGTTCTTGGTAATGAAGTATCTATTACCGAACTTGATTTTACTATTTTACTATAAATTCAGTTTAAAGATCCTACAAGGCATTATAAATTAAAATTCATTTATCAAAAAATTAATTACTATAAAAATGAAATTTTAATTTTTTAATTTAAGGCCTTATTAAATTTTTGGTTATTTAAATAACATAAAAAAAATCAAACATTATTTACTCATCTTCTTATCAATTAAATCATTTAATTCATAAACAAAAATACTAAAATATTTTTTATTTAAAATTGTTAATTTATTATTTTATTTATATATATATCAATACCCTTTAAATATTTTTAAAAAAAATCTCTAATAGTGAAAAACACCTAAATTTATATATTTTGTTTAATTTATTTTTGTTTATTATTATGCTTATATTGTGGGTCAATATATATATAAATATATATATATATATAATTTTTTTTTTTAATTTTTTTTTTTTTATTGTTGGACAAGATTTTTTTACTAAGAAAACATATTTAATTTACATTACAAACATCTTAGGATGAGAGGGACACTTATTATAAACAAATAATTTATAATAAAAATAATAAAAGTTGTTTAATCACAATTATAAAATTATATCAGAAAAAACAATTCAAAGACCAATACAAAAACTTACCTAATAAATTAGAACTAGTAGATCATCTTTAAACAAATAATAAAATAAAATGACATAAGTCTTCTTTAAAAAATTAAAAATAAAATATTAGATTATAAAAAAAACATATAGTATGAGTCGACCGAGTAGGGAAGTGACCGTAAAACTCACCTGGCCGAGTCAACTCCACGTTTTATTTATTTAATAATATTATTATATTATATTAATATTATAACTTGGCAACAAGCTAGCCATTAAAAATGTCAGACCGGCCTAAAATAATGTCCCACCCGGTTTGACTCTATTGGCCATATTATTTAAGAATCTATTTCATATGAATTTTAAAATATATATATATTAATATTAGACTCCACTATTTAATTTTAAAACATTATTGACTTTTGAGTTTTTAACAATTATAAATAAAACCCAGTAATTATTTGTATTATCGATGAAGTATATTATAAATAAAGAAATTGCTCCCATTTATTTAATATTAATGTCAAACGAGGCCTTATCAGTGGCCAACTGCCTTGACAGCTTTGGATTGGGGTTTGGACTGATCGGACGGAGGAGAATGAATCATGAACATCTGTCATTTTCATCAAAGTCAAAAGAAGAAATTTAAAAATAAAGTGGGTCAATTTACTTTTTTTTTATTACAATTATATAATTAATATTAATCAAAGATTTAAAAAAAAAAAGACCCCACACGTGATGCCCACTAATATGAATCAAAGTCAGCTTTCTTCTATTATATTCATAATGGTTTATTTGATATTTACAAATTACATTAGGATTTGTTTTGAAATATCCAAATTTTGAGTTTTAATTGAGTTTAGTTTTTTTTTTTTTTTCTTTATAGGTTTGAGCCGTCATACGGCAAGATCTGTGCTGATTAAATAGTTAAGAATAGTTAAGTGTGTTTGGACTAATCAGACCTATGTTTTAATATATATACTAATAATTATATTTTCAATAGAATTCTCATCTTCAAATATTTCAATATAAAAGTCATAAATTTTATTTGACAAAAATGAATGGACTATCTTTTACTTGATTTTTAAAATAAAAAAAAAACATTTTCATAGATTTGACCAAAAACAAATATCAATATTTAAACATTTAAAACAAAACAAATAGTCATAGAATACCAATTCCACTATTTATTTTCTTTAAAAAGTGGGACCCACCTCTCCCACTAACTCAAAGTTTTGAATGATGCCTTCTACTTTGTCCTCTTATTAAAAAAAATGTCTCGATATATTCAAAACAAATCTCAACCGTCCGATTAAATCATATAGTTTGACTCTCTTTTCTTCATCATCATTATTAAAACCCTATACTTCCTTCCTTCTTCCTCCCATTATCACTTTCTTTCTCTATAACCGTTTTCTCTCTCTAAAACTTAAAAAACCATGCCGGTTCATCTTCTTGGTTTTCCCATCATCGACGAACCGGCCGCGTTACAAGAAGTTGCATCCGCCGGTTTAAAGAATATGGAACAACTTATTCAAATGATTTCTCATCAATCTCAGTTGAACCGGCCGGTTTATAGGGAGATCGCTCAAACTAGTCGGACCGGTCATGCTCGTTTCCGCCGCGGACCGGTTATGGTTTCTCGCGATTCACCGCCTCCTCCTTCTTCTTCCTCGTCGGTTTTCGTAACTCCGATTCAATCGCAAACGCAATCGCCACCGCAAACGCAACCGCAGACGTTGACGCTTGATTTTACGAAACCTAATCTATTGAACTCGAGTATTAAGAAGAATAATATCGAGATGGGTTTTACTAAAGAACAGAGTTTCAGTATCTCGCCGCCGACGTCCTCGGCGAATTCGTCGTTTATGTCGACGATTACCGGCGAGGGAAGCGTTTCGAACGGAAAATTGAGACCGTCGCTTTTCCTAGTACCGAATCAAGCTACGGCGGTAACGAATTCCGCCGGAAAACCGCCTTTATCATCTTCATCTCACCGTAAACGTTGCCATGACCATGATAACAACTCAGATTTCTCCGGCAAAACCTCAAATTCCGGCCGTTGTCATTGTTCGAAAAAGAGGTAAACACTGAAACTAAAACAAACCCTGTTTTCATTTCCATGATTCCATGATTCAAGAGGTCTAATATTGCTGATTTCAGGAAAACCCGGATGAAGAAAGTGGTTAGGGTTCCGGCGATAAGTTCAAAGGTGTCTGATATTCCGGCGGATGAGTATTCATGGAGGAAATACGGTCAAAAGCCGATCAAGGGTTCACCATATCCACGGTAAATGATTTTCAGATCTTTCCGGCGAGATTTCAATAGTCAGATCTGATTATAAAAGATGAATTTATACTGATTTTTTTGTGGTTTTTTTTTTTTTGAAATCAGGGGATATTATAAATGTAGTACGGTGAGGAATTGTCCGGCGAGAAAGCATGTGGAGAGGGCGAGAGATGATCCGACGATGTTGATTGTGACTTATGATGGGGAACACAGGCATCAAATGGGTGCGGTGCAGGAGATTGTAGCTCCTGGTCTAAGTTTGGCGTTTGAGTCAACGTAGGGAGATAATAATAATAATTATGAGTGGGGAAAGGGAGAAATTTAGGGGAAAATAGGACAAGAAAGTAGGGAGATTTTAGTCATTTCACATTTTGTGAGTTTTCTTTTTTTTTTTTGTCTTTTACTCTCTTTGCTTTGTGGGTCCTTTCATCAGATTCTACATGTAAATTTTTATTAATATAAAATATATTTTAAGAAAATATTAGTTCTTGTTATTAATAATTGTGTGTTCAATGTTTTTGTTATTAATAATTATTTAAGGTAGTTTTTACAAAATGGGATTTCAACTTTGAGTTGTGTGCATTTTAGTTTTAGGCATATTTACAAAAACAAAAAAGAAATGAATATTATTAAATTTTTTGAATTATATAGATTTTAAAATTCAAAATTCAAATAATTTAATAAAAACATAATTGTGTGAAGTATATAATTTTAAGCTTATTTGCATTTTGAATTTAGTAATTTTTGAAATATACGTATTTTATTTTGATTTTATAGCAAATTAATTAAAAAAAATACAAATATTATGTTAAAAAAGTAAGAAGATTTGTAAAAAAAATTAAATTATTAAAATTGTGATAATTTAAGTTTTATATATCACAATTTAAATTTCAAGTCACTTATATTAAAAATGAACTTAAATTCGTTATTTAAATAATAATTATTTTTACCAAAAAGAAATTAATGTTTTAGAAATATTTAAATATTTTTTTAATTATTTGAATAGTATGACTAAAAATATAATATTTTATTTGATGATTGATTATTAATAATTTACATACACTAGTTCAATTTTTTTTATTTTTTTTTACAAAAATTGTCCTGGTTAGTATTGTCGGTTTATTTTTGGGTATTACTTTTTTGTCATTTTGTATACAAGTCTTGTCACATTTAGCCTATATTTATATATGTTATTGAATAGTAGTTTGGTTTCATTATGGATTCTAAATTTGAATTTACAAAAATTAAAATTATTTATAGAGAAAAATGTTACTATTAAGGAAGTTTTTTAAATGATCCTTTAAATATAAAGTTATCAGTTTAAATATATGAGAACTTACCATTAGTTTTGTTAGATAAGTCAGTTATTTTGTTAGAAGAAAGATTAAAATTATAATAACTTTTATAAACATGATTGAATTAGATTAAAAAATAAAATTTTAAAATTATTTTAAATAATTTATTATAAATTTTTTGTTTATAAATTTCTTTGTCTGCTGAACTATTTTTTTTTCCTTGACTTGTTCCACTATAGTTAATGTATGTATTAAAAGCATGGCATGGCAATTTAATATCTAGATTAAGTAAGATTAGTTGAACAGATTTTGTTTATTTTATATTATATTGATTGAATGAAAAAATTGTGAACTAATTATCTTAAATTTAAATATATTATAAATTAAATTTAACGTTATATAATTATTATTAATAGTTTAGGGTGATAATTCAGATCAATTTTATGTTAACATGATAACGGGTTGTACGATACTAGGGGTGTAAATGAGCCGGGCCGCTCGCGAACTGCTCGGTCAAAACTCGATTCGAGTTCGGTCAAAATTGAATTCAAGCCGAGCTCGAGCTAACTCGTATAATATTCGAGCCGAATTCGAGCTTAGATAAGACTTGTTTGATGGCTCATCGAGCTTTTTCGAGCCAAATCATATAATTTGTTATTTATTATATTTTACTTTTTAATCAAATTTAAAACATGCATAAGATTATTTATGGACTTATTGCTTATGATACCGATACCAAAATTATTGATACGTAAAAAGTAGGAGATTTTCAATATTTTGATATATCAAGATATACTAGAATAATATTTATAAATTAAAAAATATATATTATATAATACTTATAAGAAAATAAATAAATTTGATATTAATTTAATTACATAAACATAATTTTTAAAAATCAAATAAAAAAGTATAATTATATTATAATATTATTTAATAAATGCAATCTCAATATATTATATTTTATAAGAAATAAAACTATAAAGTATTTTATTTTTCAAATTAAACCTAATAGAGTCTAATATGTTTTCATGTTTATCTCAATTACAATATACGACTTTTACAATCATTTTGCAAGAAAACTCAAGAGACTGTCCGTTGATACTTCTTCAACGAACTTATATCTCGTTTCGAAGCTCTAAATCTCGCTCCGATAAAATCCTAAATCTTGTTCAATTATTTTTTTAATTATTTTTTTAATATAAAAATTAATATATAAATATATTTAAATTTGAGTCTTTTGATCCTTTCGAGCCGAACTCGAGCATACGATTATATGATCGAGCCGAGTTCGAGCTTAATATTAAAAGTTCGATCGAACTCGAACTCGAGCTAAGCCAATAAAAAACGAGTCGAGCCAAACACGAGCCAAGACTAGTTTGAACTCGGCTTAACTCGTTTACACTCCTATACGATACTAACGCGAACCTGAACAATTTGTTTATATAATTTCACAGTTAATTACATGTTTATTATCTATCTAGAAGTTTTCGCTACATCATGTTAATTCTTCCAATAACAAAGTTTTGCGAAGCAAACAATTGTGTCGTCTCAACAAGACAATAACTATATACATCATTGCAATTTGTTCGTTAAAATTATTTCATAATGAATTTTATTAGGATAAATTTTGAGAGTAAATAATTTTATTCAAAATCTCATTCTTTGGATAGAAACACTAGTCACGGTGGGATTCTTATGGATTATTTGTATAAAAAAAAATTGTATTATGGTAAGTTGTCGTCTGTGTACCGAGAATATGTAATTGACGACTAATTCACTTTTTGAATTGTTGAGAGTTGTTGACTAGTATCTGAAATCAGCGTTAATTGTTTAATCGTTCTTCTGTAAATCGTACAAACTCAATAATTTATTGGGTAACGTGATTAGATTAGATTAGTTTTTATTTTCTCATTTCATGTTTTATCTTTATCGTATATGAACTATTTAAAAAAATAAAATTAAATATGTATTTTTAATATAAAATAATAATATTGACATATATAATATATTTTTAAAAATATTATATAGTGATTTTTTACATAAAATAATATTTCTATCTAAAATTCAGTTTAAAAAAGATTCTAAAGAAAATATAATAATTTATTATATTTTCTTATTTACAGTATCTGTTTTTATTTAAAGATCATTTTGTAATGGATTTATGGCATATAACTTGACTTAGGCGACATTATAAGTATTTATGGGTTGATTGATTTGGGTTATAACTTGTTTTTTCTAATCATACAAAATATGGTTTATTTGAATTATAAAACAAATAAAGTAGAAGGCTTAATTTTACAGAGAAAATTATGATTAAAATTTGTGAAATTGGAAAATTGTTAACATTTTGTTCTTCTTCTAGAAACAAGATAATCTTATTTATAAATACGCGTTTGAAACTTATTTTAATGGGGATGCTTGACTTTCTTATCCTTTGAACTGCCCAAGATGTCAATGAATGCTGTTTCATATATATTTTATAATAGAACACTAAATTTTCACTATATTCAAACCATGTATTATTATTATTATATTTTTTTTTTTTCACTATATTCAAACCACTAAATTCAAAATTTTGATTCTTAATTATTATTATTATTTTTTCAGTTAACTTAACTAGTTATATTAAAATATATGTAATGCAACTGTATTAAAAATAAAATCCTGGTCAATTGTATTAAAAATAAAATCCTGGTCAATTGTATTAAAAATAAAATCCTGGTTGCATATATTTTGGGAATCTTAATGTCATTAGAAACAATTTTTAAGTGACTTTCATGTAATTTTTTACATATATTTTTAAAAATAAATAAAGTGAAAACCCAAAAAAAAAAAAAAAAAAAAAAAAAAAGGAAAAACACATAAAAATCTTGTTTCCAGAGTTGTGATATATAACATAATTCAGATATATTTTCAGAATTTTAATATATATAACTCTTTAGTTTAATTTTCAAACTAATACATGAAATTTGGAAGTATTTATCGATTCAGTTTAATCCAGTTCTTCAAATATTTTTTTTTATCGATTAGAAACCGAAATTCATTTTTTAATATATTATATAATAAAATATATAATTAAAAATAAATAATAAATTCTTTAAATTTTCAATTAAAACCAACTCGAAAATCAAATCAAATTCGTATTTAATTTCAAATTGACTTAAATTTTAATTTGAATATTCAAACCAAATATTAAACACCTTACAACTCTTTTAAAATAATAATATATTCTATTTTTTAAAAGCTATCACAATTTTTTATTATATTTTAATAAAAATCAAACATAATAAAAGCTGTTATATAAACCTCTCATTAAGAAACTATCTAACTTTTTATTTATTTATTTATATTTTTTTGATAAATATCCAAATATATTTTAAACACTTATAAAATCAAATACAATTTCAAGTTAACTCTAATTTTAATGATTCATTAACTATTACCTATACTTCAATTTGAAACATTATAAAATTTTATATATATTATATTATTAATTATATATATAAACAATAATGATATAACTAATATGACACCATTCTAAATAAACTCTCAAATCTAAATCTACAAATGGTTCAAAACTAACATTAGGTATATAGTTCTACAACCTATGAATCATTTAGGTATATACAATATTCACAGAGTAATATTTAACATTGGGTTATTTAGTAAAACCTAATCTATCCTAGCCAAACTTCTAAAACTAAATTCAGAACCATAAATACAATAGAAAAAAGTAGAAACATTAACTGAGCCAAATAACAAAAACAAATAAAGTTCAAAGGTATTCAATACTGAAATGACTATCCTACCCCTTTCCTTAGTTTTGTGAAAAAAATGTCAATGAAAAGAATTTACCATTAAAGTAGTAAAAAAACATTTGATTCCTAATTTTTCAATCACAGCAAGAAAGGGAAGAAGAAAGGCTAGTAGGAACTGCTTCAACTTTGCAAATAGGACACCATTTCTTTCTTTTTAGCCATTGATGAATGCAAGTCAAGTGATATGAATGTTTGCAATTTAATGATCCTATTTCATCTTCATTCATGTATTCTTCCTGCCAAACCAACAGATAATTTAAACGAAAGATTCGAAAATAGAATCTTTTTGTTCATTTATATGGACATAATTAAAGGGAAAGGAAGAATACCTGGCAAATGCTGCATTGGATTTCATCATGATCTAAATGTGAAGAAGAAGAAGAAGATTTATGCTGATAGATCCTTTTCCTGAGATACTTCCACATATGTTCTTCTTCTATTCCTGTGCTAACATTTCCAATCCTTTCTTCTAAAGCTAAAAGATCCTATCCAAATGAAAAAAAGCAAATAATAAGTTTTAAAAATGGTTAAAGTGATTTTATTTTGACTTGTATAAAATATGTGATTTGGATTCTTGACAAAATGAAAAAAAAATATAACAAATAAGCTATCCAAATGAAAAAGCAAATAATAAGTTTTAAAAATGGTTAATGTGATTTTATTTTGACTTTATTATATGTGATTTGGATATTTAACAAAATGAAAAAAATTATATAACAAATAAGCTATGCATTGTTTGGAAACACCCAACTCGCAAATTTAATTTTTTATTTACTTATTTTTTTTTAAATATCTTATTTAGAGTATTGATTTAGATGAGATAATGTTCTGAAAATTTTTTTATTTATGTATATATTAACAAATTTAATAAAAAAAAATTGTTTAAATTATATAACAAAACATAGTTTTCAAATGGGTTCATTAATTATAAGTAAGATTAAGGCAACTTATCAACCCTATTAAGTAAGTAAGAGCTTATTTGAATTAATTTAATTTAATAACTTTTATCTAACATTAGTTAATTATTTAAATACAGCTCAAATTAAACTAGAAAAGTTGGCTTAATTCAAATGGTAACTATGATTAACTTTCCTCGGAAACATGAAAGAAAGTGCAAATGACAACTTTAATTATTAAATTAATCAAATTGTGTTATCATAATAAGGGCTTGTTGATTTTTTTTTTTTAAACCTGTTTATTTAAAAAGTAACGACTGAAGAGGTGGATTTTTTTGGTAACAAGCCCTAAGGATAAAATAGTCTTTAAAATATATATTTGAATTTAGAAAATTATTACAATCACACAACCATGATCCTCTACTTCATTTTAGTTCAATCGAAAATCTTTATACCCTAATGGATTATGTACTTTTATTTAGTTTATTCTAATAGTTATTTTCTAGAAAATTAAAATTCATTAATCTTCTTAACATGCAATTTTCAGTTTTATCAAATGGGCTATCACTTTTTGTATTTTTTTTTTAAACGAGGACACTGAAAATGATATGGGTTGTTAAAGTTACCTCATAAGACATATTATCAATGTCAAGTCTCATGTCTCTGTGCTGATCATATAAGCCCATGCGACCTCGAAATAACTGTTGCTCCATTTCCCATAACTGCAGGAAACATATTGATCACATAACAAAAAAGGTCTAATCAATTCAAAAAATGCAAAAGAAAGGAATAGAAAATTACATGTTGTAATATCCCTTCACCTTGGCCAAAATTCTCATGTGCCCCATGTACCTGCACCCAATATGAGATAAAATCTCAAAACAGATTCTTTTATGCATATGATAAAATGCAATCAACTGTATATAGATAATAGATATACCTCCCTTCCAGTTATTGTAGATGATCCTCCTGATCTAGATGATGGTCTAGGAACTGGCACTCTTGGAGCAATGGTGTTGGTTCTATTGTTGCGGTTTATTCTAGTCCGAGGCTGATGTCTTGAATCAGAGATGGAGATTCCATTAGAAGGAACCGTTACAGAACCACTGCCTCCTTCAGTTGTGGGTCTACTAATAACCTTCTTGCCCGAAGCTGAGGGATTCTGCTTTTTCAATACATCTTTGTTTCTTGTGTTATCATCAATGGTTTCTCCACTACTTGAAGAACTCTTAGATGATAAGGAAACAGACAAACCTGATGAACTTTCCTGACTGCTCTTCCCAGATCTTTGTCTAGACAACTTATGAGGCCTACCACTTGATGATGCACTTGAGCTGCCCGAACTTTCCCCCATCTTAATCTTTCTAGAATTACTATTGTTTGATTGAGACTGAGATTCTGCTACAACCACTTCAGCTAAGCAAATCTGGGAACTACTAGCTTCAGATGTTTCCTTTCTGGATGGTGTTTCCATGGAAGAAGTTCTAGTGGAACTTCCCACTTTGGTTTTCCGATTGGTGGGAACTTCGGTATGATTTAGCCTACCATGACAACCTAAACGATTACAGAATCGAGCAGTCATGTTTCCATCATTCTTTAACTGAAGACCAGATCCCTTTTTGGGAATAGGAGCTCTTTTACCAGATGATGAATCCATTAGTATTTATTCACTTATCTGTGTGATAACAAGAAACATGAATCGTGATCACAAAGACTTAATCAATTATTACTTAAGAAAGAAAGTTCAATCAGTTACGTACATGATCTAGTTGCTTTGATTAAACAAGAAATTAAGAGCCACAAAATAGGGGAAAACGATAAAAGCAGGTGAATGATAAAGAGATGAGACCCCACACCAGTCCACAACACTCACAATTCATTAATTTCTCCCTCTCTTTACTCTTATTGGAATATATTGAGGAAAAATACACTTGTCTCTATCTCTTCCCTGTTTCAGGTAAGTAGGTATTTATAGATTTAGCAAGGAAACTACTCTAAAAGATGACGATTCTACTTTCGCTAACGAATCATAAAGTAGATATACGAAGAAGAAAAGGTATCCAGTAACTTAATAAAGAGAATCAATCAATCGTCATTGCAGCTAACCGTAAGTAGGTATTTATAGATTTAGCGAGGAAACTACTCTAAAAGATGACGATTCAACTTTCGCTAACGAATCATATGGTAAGCGGTTCGTCAGCAATCAATTCCTAATGAAAGGTCAAGCGTCTAAAACTAATTCTCAGATATACGACGAGAAAAAGGTATCGAATAACTTATTAAAGAGAATCAATCATCATTGCAGCTAACTGTGATCAATCATGCGATGAACCGGAACGATTCAACTTTCGCTAACGATCATAAAGTAAGCGGTTCCTCCGCAATCAATTCCTAATGAAAGGTTAAGCATCTAACACTAATTCACAGCTATACGACAAATAAAAGGTATACAATAACTTAATAAAGAGAATCAATCATGCGATGAATCAGAACGATTCTACTTTCACTAACGATCATAAAGTAAGCGGTTCGTTAGCAATCCATTCCTAATGAAAGGTCAAGCATCTAACACTCAGATAGACGACGAGAAAAGGTATTCAATAACTTAATAAAGAGAATCAATCATCATTGCAGCTAACAGTGATAATCATGCGATGAATCAGAATCAAATAAACGAAACAAGTAATTGTTATTAACATCATAAAAAACGGCGGCGAAAACAAGGAAACGAACGGAAAACGATTGAAATTTAGACGAAAGATGATGATTATTGATTGCGGTGAATCGGAAGAAGAAGAAGAATAAGTACCTTTTGCTTATGCGTGTCGTCTTCTTCGCATTCGTATGCGCAGGATTGATGTTTCGTGTGAGGATTACTAGCTAGCGAGAAGAGGACATGGAAGAGAGAGAGACGTACGTGGTGAGTAATATAAGATCCGAGGAGAGAGAAAGGGGATTTTGATTAATGGAGATGTAATCAGTTTTTGTTTATGATTTCTAATAATAATAATAATAATAATAATAATAATAATAATAATAATAATAATAATAATAGGTTAGAAGAATAATTTATGCCCTACCTCCTTTATATCATAAGCTTGAAATCTTCTTTTATTTCATTAATAATTTTTTCTTTATTTATTATTCTACTACTTATTTGGTGCCATATAAAATACTATATTAACTAGGTAAAGTAGGGAACCCTAATAACTATATACTAACTGAATACGAATTCAAACAGAACAAAAATATATAAATTTTTTAATTTATACTAAGTTTTAACATTTTTAATCCGAACACGTTTTTTTAGCATAAAAAAAATCAGGTTAGGGTAAGGTATTTTTTGGTTTTGTCGAAATTAGGTCGACATGTGTTAACATGATTAATAAACAAGGTTTAAATTAGGTCAAACTTAAATGACTCAGAGTAAATTCGTCAACCAGTTTATAAATTTTTTTTATAGCGTCTTGTGTTTACTATATTTTACTCACTCATTTTTTTAGGTTTTTTTATAAATGAATTTGTGATTTAGCCTTTTTTTTGTATTGATTTCATTTGAAATAGAAATATGTTATTAATTACATCTGGTTAAATCGGTATGAGTTCGAGTTAAGTTAACTGGCTCAATTGGGTACGGATGAATTAAAAAAATAAATTAATTTCAAATTTTGACCTGAATTACTAAACATGTTAGGTACATGTTAGTATCACTCAACCCGCTAACCTGTCAACTAAAACTGTAAACCGAACTCAACCTGAATTGTCACTAATAGTTTATAGTGCCAAAAATATGTGTTTGATATAAAAATTGATTTATTAGGCTCGGATATTTAAGCCCACTAAGGTGGTCCGTTGAAAAAAGTTGACCTAAGAGGTCAAAATGTTACGGTTCAATTCCCATAACAAATGCTTTGAATAGAGTCGGGGCCGGCTCTGGGTAAATCCGACAAGCCCACAGGCTAGGGCAGCCCATTTAACAAAACAAAAAAAATAGAATTTTAGTAAAATTATTAGATTTTTAACCTAATAGTGTATAACCTAGTGGTTTAAGATGAGAAAAAAATATTTTATTTGGGTATGAGTTCAAATCTCATCAAAAATACATTTTTTAATAAATTTTTTAAACTAAATTTAGGCATCAAAATATTTTTTTCATTCACATTTTTTTTATATGGGAATGGGTCAACCCAATTCAGTTAGAGGATTATAGTTGTGGGCTGTTTATGTTAGTTTTTCATAACTAAAAAATTTTTGATATTTGAATTATTCAAATAACTCAATCAACACTTAAAATATATTAATTAATAAATTATTGAATAAATTAATTGTAGTTATATTAACTTATTTTTACATTATTTTACTAAATTTTTGTTGAAATATTAACTTATTTTCATTAGTATGGAATGTCATAAGATAACTTCATCAACACTTATAATAGCAGAAAGAGTTAAATTTGCACAACTTATCACAATGATTAATTTAAGTTATACAAAATAAAAAAGCACTTCAAATTCAAAGATAGTTAATATAAAATTTATTTACAAATTTATATCAAATTTGTTATCTATTTGATTCAAACATAAATGTTTTAAACTCTTTATTATTTATGCATTGGAATTTAATCGTTTGAACCCTATAATTTTGAAATCCTTTGTTAATCACTACAATCTCTGGGAATCAAACTAGGTCCTTAACCGGTGTCTTTTTATTTGTTTTATTTTTGTGATTTTTCCGTCTAGATTCATTGTGTAACGAATGTTCGTGTTTGAAAGAGAATTTTATTAATAAAATAATAATATTTTTTGAGTGCTAACAACAACAAAAACTAACAAGTAGGTATCCATCATGTCTATTGAGCAATCCAAGTAGGTATCCATTATATTTTTTTAAACACTTATTAAATTTATTTATTATAATTATTTAAAAATAGTATATATATATATAATGATAAAAATCGTTTAATCACAACACAATAAAGGGTGACATGAAAAAATAAAAATAAAATTCAACATGTTATACGCACATATTTAAGAAAACGATTAACTTCCCTTCCCCTCCCCGAATGACTCCACGAGCTTTCCGAAATAAATCTAATCATTTATTAAATTTATTAATTTATATTTTTAAAATTTTGAATTGTCAAATTAATTTATGTCTCTTTATTGTCAAAGTTATAGAAAACTATATTTTATTTTCAAAAAATGTTAATTTATTATTTATGTGATATTTATAAATAAATAAATAAAATATTCATATTACTAATTTAACTATCAAATTCGTTTTGACTATTATTTTTTTAAAATTTGATAATTAAAATCATTTATTTGTTAAATTCGTTAGTTAAATTAATGATAAGAAACTTTTATTATTTATTTATAAATATCACAGTAAGTTAAAGTATTTAAAAATTTAAAAATCTAGTTTTCTATAATTTTAACATGAAAATTATAAATGACAAGGTTTAAATGAGAATATTAAAAATTACAATTAGTCATAAATAAAGAAAATGACTTGGCCATTCAATATATTTTAAAATATTATATTATCTAAATTAATACTGAAATGGTATACTTGTGCACAACATTTCAATAAATTTATAATTTTGAAATTTTGGTGTTTTTAAACAAGTTCTCCTTTTTTTTTTAAAAAAAATCTTGCTTGATCAATTTTTTAATGTGAAATGGGAAGAATTAAAAAAAAAAATAGACAGCATCAAAGTTAAACAGTATATTCTCTGGGGGTCCCAATAAGTCCTACGTGGACCAATAAGATTCACCCATCAAAGGATTAGATACATCGCAGACTTCACACTCTTATCATAGACTACAGTCATTTGTGCCCCTTCACTTTCTCTCTCGCCGGAATGGCTTCCATGGCTTCCCGTCCGTCCGTCGTCTTTACCACTTCTTCTCGCCGGAAACTTCCTCTCTCCATACCTGTAAGTTTTCGATCTTCCAAATCGATTTCTGTAAACTCGTCTCATTTATCAGTAGTTCGCAAGACAACTGGAATTTCGAAACCGACATCGTTGATAGTTGTAGCAGCCGCGGCTGTTATACCTGTAGAACAACGAACAGGTCCCGATGATCTCGTCCGTTCAATTCTCTCCAAGGTTTATCTCCGTCTCCCCGCTGTTTTCAGATTTTACTTTAGTATTCGATTATATTCATCTGATTTGAATCATTTGATCACAATTGAGTTGTGTTATTATTAGGTTAGTGAATCAGACCGTGGAGTTACGCTCACAAGAGATCAACATAAAGAAGTGGATGAGATTTCTAAGGAATTACAAAGTTACTGTGTGGATGAACCTGTTAAATGTCCACTTATATTTGGAGGTATGATTCTTTTCCTAGCTGAATTTTTCTTGAAGAATGAATAAGTAGATGCCATTGAACTTGCATAAAATGATCAAAATAGCTTAGTAAAATGAAGATTATGTTGGAAAATATTATTGCAAATCACATAAATCACATCATTAATATTTGTATTCGAATCAACCATAAATATAAGAATCTTTAAAATTGACTTAGGCATGCTGAGAATCATTGTCATTTAGAATGATTTCGCCTCCTAAAGGCGGTTATCTCCAGAATTTCAACAGTTTCATCCTGCTAGCAATGCAATTGGATAGCTAAGACTTATGGATTTTGCTCTCGAAATAATGTATATAATGTAGTGTAGTATATTCTCAAAGAATAAATGTTTAAAACTGAAAGGTTTGTGGAAGAGTAAAACTAAAAGATACCTATTCTATATTCTTAATCACCCAAATTCTTTATATATAGGGAACCCACAAAATTAGAAACCCATCAAAATAAGTCAAATTAATAAAATAAGTCTAATTCTAGTAGGTTTAATCCGTCAAACTTACAAAAGAGGCTCACAGGTCTAAAAGTTCCAATAGTCCATTTAAGCATTTGATGCAAGTTCAGTGGGTTATATGACTTGTTTCAAGTTTTGCTTTAGTTCAATTCATCTGAAAAATACATGGGTCCATTGAGATGTTGGTTGTTCTTTACTGTAAATTCATGGTTCTAGTCCCTGGTTTGTTTCCTGATTCATAGTTTAGTTGTTTCTGTCACAATACTAATAACTCAACATCAGAATTCTACTGTTTCATTCCATGTTATTTGTTTCTATATTTAATAGGTGAAAGCATGTATATATAGCTAGGTAGACTAATTATTGTTTTCCCAGAAATGAAATAGTAGAAAATGAAAGGGGACTAAACAATTACCTTACTGAAAAATAAACTAACAAAATCATCGCATCTCATGCTCCTCCTCTCA